>NW_027069759.1:354535-511843 GCF_002906115.3 Quercus suber | reverse complement strand
TTATGTGTGGAAATGTACAATGATGACTCCTCTAATTGTCTTGTATTGACTTTTTAAAATACAATTTCTTGATTTTTTTTTTTTATGGGAAGTACGGTAACTTTATTCATGAAGAAGATAAATATAAAACATCTTGAATCATAACGGATTCAATATATAATGGGTGGACTTTCCTCTATCCAAGTTACAAAATTATCAATTCCTTTGGTGTGCTTTGTCAAAATATGTGCTGGTGTTTTCTTGTCTCGTCACATGTTGGAGATGACTTTGTTGAAATCCTGTAGTCTATGCTGAACATCCATGATGAGGTTGACAATAGTAACAGGGGGTGTGGTGGACCCGTTGAGAGCTTCAAAGATAGTGCTACAATCTGTCTCAAAAATAACATCTCAAACTTCAATATCCCATGCAAAAGAGATAGCTTCCTCCAATGACTTGGCTTCAGCCTCTAGTGGGCCCAAGGGTAACTGAAGATGTTTACTCATGGCTACTGTCACCAATCCCTTGTGGTCTCGGACTACAATACCGATGCCCACTGAGTTATTAAAAATAGAAGCATCAGTGTTGATTTTGTAGTATGGGGAGGATGAGGGGACCCAACATGTGTCTTGGGCTTGTTGGTGATGAGGCTTTCAGAGGTGGGCAAGCTGGAACTCTTCCAGGATGAGGCGGGCTTTGTGGAGGATTTTGCGGCTAGGTTGTCTTGGATTGCCTTGGCGTGTTTTGTTTTTGTTGAACCACATGCACCAAGCCACGGTAACAATGAGTGCAAGCAAGTCTCTGTCTACATGTTTGGTAAAGATGAGGTACCATAAAAGATCTTTAAAATCCTTGTAGCAAATTCCAGTGATATCAAACAAAATTCCCAAAAGTTCCCAAGTCTCACGGGCAATCCCAAAAAAGGTGGCCGGTAGTCTTAAAATCCAAACCGCAGGCTTTACACGTAGCATCCTCAAGGACTTGGCAATGACAAAGGTTGACCTTCGTGGGCAGAATATCTTGACAAGCTTTCCACGTGAAAGTTGTAATTTTATTTGGAATTCTAAGGTTCCAAACTGTATGCCAAAACAAACCTTGGTCTTGGGTGTTTAACATGCTCCCTGAAGCTATATCAGAAGTAAGAGATAGAGCCACCTTGTATGTGCTATTGACAAAGAAGTTGCCTTTAGGCCTGTAACCCCAAACTAAACGATCCGTGGGCCAGCGTCAGCTGAGTAGGATGCTGAGGATGGTCTTGGTATCAGCATGGAGAAAAATTTGTTCGATGAAGGTCCTGTTCCATTCCCTAGTGGTGGCATCGATGAGTAAGTTGATAGTGGCTTCTTCGGGTAAGGTGCTTTGATTGTTTTGTTGTACAAAAATGTAATTTTATTGTTAGTTGTATTGCCCCGATGAACCCGACTAATTCATACAAGAGACGGTCAATTTTATCATCTATATATATATATAATAGAAACGATTGACTTTTTACTGACCTTTCTAGAACTTGTCACATCATTATTACTTTTTTTAAATAAAACTATTTTTGTTTAGTTTAAACTTAACAAAGAGTGAAACTCTATTTCTCTAATAAGTCAAATTTAAACTCAAATTCATCATTATCATTTTTTAAACAAAATTATTTTTGTTTAGTTCAAACTTAACAAGGTGTGAAATTCTATCTCTCTAACAAGTCCAACTTAAACTTAAACTTAAACTTAAACTCAAACTCATCATTATCATTTTTCTAAACAAAATTATTTTTGTTTAGTCCAAACTTAACAAGGAGTGAAACTCTATCTTTCTAACAAGTCCAACTTAAACTCAAACTCAAACTTTGATAATTTATCTCCAAATTTATGAGGTTAATCATGAACTATAAAAGCAGTGCAAACCCCAATATTTTTTTTCAAAAAACCATTAAGAGGTATGAACTCTTCTTTAGTTATTTTCTTCTCCTCTACTTTGTTTAAAAAAAAAATTATTTTATGGTTTTTCATGTATTTTTTAAAAAGTAATTTTTGTACATGAACCACCAAACTCTCTTTAGCCATTTTTTACAAGATTAAAAAACTTGCAATAATTGAAATATAAGGTTGTTGCTACTGCATATGTCTTTGCTTCACCTCACGATATGAAAGTATGTTAATTTTTTGCGTAGAAAGCTTATATACGATATATTAAGAGGAGGTATGACTTTCATTATTTCAATGTGGGCCTGTGCTCAACATTTTTTTAGCATGGGCCACGTGTTGATAAGGTTCATTTAAAGTTTAGACCCGTTAAAATTTAAAACTTATTGTTTTATGGGTTCGTGTACTTTTTTATTATTTATTTCTCTTTTGAATAGAAATATATTTTTTGAATTGTTTCAATAACTTATTCTTTTAATTAATATATCTTTTTTGGCCTTTTGGAAGTTTTAACATCTGAATTTGTGTAGTCACACACACACACACAAATATATATATATATATATATTATTTATAATTTGTAAGCTTTGAATCTTTTGATTCCTTTCAATAGTTATTGTAGGGGTAGGACCAGTCCACTTGTTAATGCATTTGGGAAACTCTCTACTGAACACTATTTGGCGTCTGGAACAAGTTCCAAGAGAATTCTCAAAAGGTGTGATGATTCTCTTGGGATTTTGGCAGAGGTGGAAATGTGTGTGAAGTGGCAAAATGGTAATCATGAGTACCCCACTAATGTGATACTATAAAAGGAATGGGTGGCAAACAAGAGAGGATGGTTGAAATACATTGAGGAAAACACTGGGAAACAGAGGAAAACGTAGGGAGATAGGGGTAGATTGAAGAAAAGGAAGGAAAACATAGAGAGTGAGAGCAATTAAACACGGTGGGAGAAGAACGACTGAGAGGGGAGGGTGAGTGGGACAAAAAGGCTTTTTCCAAAGGAGAATATAGTTTGGACCATCCAATTGAAGTCCAGAGCTCTACTTGTAGGATTGTAGTAAAGCTCACAAATAAATGAATTGGGGCCCAAATCCTTTGTTCAATATTGTTGTTCTAATAGGTTTGGGGATCACAGCTATAGCCATGGATTATTCTTTTGAATGTAATCTATCTTTCTCTTATATTTCTTTATTGTTTAGTCATATTTATTTTATTTTGTTTCTATAATTTCTCAATAATGAATTATCTGATTGTTTTATATTTTTTGGTCTTTCAGAAGTTCTAATATCTAAATTTTTGAGTTATTTTTTTGTAGTTGTGAGAGACCGGAAAAATCGGGTGCTCTAAGAAAAGAGATTTGGGTGCTTTTAAGGGCACCTCTCTTTTTGGGCAAGTGGTATGGAGTCGCTACTTTTTTTTTTATACAAAAAAAAATTAAGAAAAAATAAATACAAATTACATGATCAAAATATTTTAAATGTCATTGATTGAATAAAGACAAGTACAATTTTGGTAAATTAAATCTTACAATGCTCTGGGTCCTAGTTACAATCTATGAAAAAGAATACAAAACTTTGGTCCTAATTACAATCTACCAAAATCAAACAGACAAAGCACTAATCTACCTATCCAAAAACCCTAAGCTTAGGGGCTAGGTTACAAAATGGGAAGGTGTTAGGCATCTATTCCACCTAGACAGAGTCTAGTCTTCTAGACTCTAATGACCAATATACCATTTTTTGCATGATGTTAAATGATATGTTGAACACACACGACGCACGCTTGGCAAAATTAATTTAAATAAATTTGCCTTATGGATGTGTCCTCTTTTTCAAGAAAATTCGGATCTGTTTTGTGAATAAAAAAATTGGATTTGTAAAGAAAATCTATTTTTATGTAAAAGAAAGAATAAGATTTTTGTTAAAAAGTATTAGATTTGTTTTGTGTAAAGTTCAAAAAAGGTGATTTTATCAAGAAAAATCATATCTGTTTTTTTAATGTTAAAGAAATAAAATAAAATAAAAAAATTGAAAGAGGATCCACATTCATGAGATAAATTTGTTATACATGCATCATAAAAAAAGACAAGACTTCAACCTAACTTTCAATTCATTCTTTTAATTTTCAAACTCTGCCATTTTGTAACAAAGAAAACTTTTTCTAAAAAAATTAGATCTGTATTTAATGAAAATACATATTAGTTTTTGTGTTAAAAAAGTCAGATCTGTATTTAATGAAAATACAGATCAGTTTTTGTGTTAACAAAATCAGATCTGAAAAATACAGATCAATTTTTGTGCTAAAAAAATCAGATCTGAAAATACAAATTAGTTTTTGAACTAAAAAAATCAAATCTAAAAATACAGATCAGTTTTTGAACTAAAAAATTAGATTTGAAAAAAAAATACAGATCAGTTTTGGTTTTCATAAAAGAATTTTTGTTAGCCACTGCAGATTTTGAAACTTAAGAAAAAGAGTTACAATAAACAATCACCTAAGCACATGTTAAAGAAAATTCTAGCAACGTATTTAGGCATGGCAACCATATCAAGAACAGAACATAATAAAATTATGCTAAACATATTCATGCATAAAACAATAACCAAAATTAATGAAAGAAGAAAAACAAAATACCTCTTGCATGAGCGTGCTCTTCTAATGAAAGAATATTTTAGGATTCAAAGAAATTTGTTCACCTCTTTGAACCCTAAAATACTTTACTTACAAGAAAGAAGTTCCTAAAGCAAAAGCCTTCAAAATGTCTTTAATGTAAGGGAAATTGAAAAGTCAGAAGAGAAGAGCCAAAAAGAAGGGGGGGGGTCCAAAAGTGTGCTGAATTTTGAGAGGCATCCCCTATTTATAGAGGTTGGAATGCTTCAAAGAATTATCTAAATGATCATATACGAATTGGAATGCGTCCTTATCTCTAAAAAATTGAAAAAGGTAAGGTTTCTCTCAATCCAGGAGTCCTCAGGCCGAGCCACAAATTTTTGCCAATCGACACTTGGGAAGTGCCTAATGGCTCTCTTGGGTGCCAAGCTCACGTTTGAATTTTGGTCCAATTTGGACTCCTTTTTTGAGGATTTTCGAGCTAGAAATTGTACTTAGACGCATTTTTAGTCCGTATTCTAAAAATTAATCCATTTTTCTGAATATTCAGGTCTTATAATTATCTTATAAATAAATATTCCAAAAAGTCTATATTATCCACAACTTCTTTGTTATCTAATTATCCACTTTATTCCCATGCAAGCAAGTCTATTTTTACACTGACCAACAACCAATCACAAAATTATTTAATTAATTTTAATTGTTTAGCCAATTAGAATTAATATAAATTAATCATGCGTGGTCGGTTTCACCTAAACAAAATGCATGCAGACCATGCAAACTTGATCAAGTGATATCTTTCAATCCAACGGTCTGATTTGGAAATCGAACACACCGTCGCAACCATTAGAACCTCATTATCATTTTTACGATATGCAATAAATGAATTAATGCATTTAATGCAACTCTAAATGTCAGGTATATGAATGGTCACTCTAGCCATCTTCCTTGATTAGATTATGGGTGCAAAATCGAGTGTCTACAATAGTATTTGAAATTTTCTGACAAATTTTTTATAAGCCATTGCATGTTCAAGCAATGGCTTCTTCATCAAATTGTAACAAAATTGAAATCATACAAGAGCAAATCATGCAATGGTACAAAATTATTTTAGTCTACTTCACTGTTGACGCTCGAGTCGTGAACAGCTAGAAAACTACTGCCAGGCCTTTGTTCGACCACCCGCTGCTGTGACATTCCCACGCATGTGGGGCCTGTTGGAGGCCCTTTTCAATAACTGTGTGATTCCCATGGAGCTTCAGGTGCTCTCTCTCTCGATAGAGGAAGGTCGGTCTACCTTTGGGGTGTGGCAGAAATCTTGGCCAAATTTTAGATGATTACCAAAGGTAAGTGAAGTCGCCACCAATCATTGGATTTTTCTAAGGTTTGATTGGTCACTTATTTCTAGTTGATTTTACTACCAATTCTAGGCTAAGAAAAATGGCATTTTTCCTAATCTAATGTGGATGGCAAAAAACTATTGATTCTTGAGTTCGGAAGTCTAGTTATATGTGGGGAAGGTGTTAGGCACATTACAATGCCTGTCTAAGGACAGTCCTTTGTTTTGATAAAACCTTAATTTTTGAAGATTAACAGTAAAAAACATGATTTTGTCATTGGCTTATGGGACTTTGCATGCATAGGGGGCTTTGAGGTTTGGCTTTTGAATGAGTGTGGTCCTAATCTATACTTTCCTAAAGCATTCAGGTAAGGTACCAAATCTCCACAGCAAAAATTCAGCGATATGTCACTTTACTTTTACGGCGAAATTAGGCATCGTTTTGCCTTAGGTGACATGGACTATGACAATCACACCAGAAGGGGCGGGCAAGTATATATACATCATCCTGCACAATGCAAGTGTTAGGGTTTGTGCCCTAAAATCCAATTTATTGACATGTTATAAATAATTAAATTATTTAATTATATGAGACTATTTATATATGAACTAATGGGACATTATCATATTTCTTGAGATGCATTGTATGTGATTTATGTGATTTAGTTATAGAAGATATAAATCACAGGTTCTTTGTAAACTTAAAATATAGTTCGTAGTCGGTGATGAAATTCGGCGTTTCATCTGCGAAGACTATAACTCATCAACTAAGATGGTTTGTCTTGATCATGGAAGTGGAGACTTCTAGTTGATATGTTGATATGTCTTAAGTGTTAAGATATATTGAATTAGACCACCATGAGATTTATTATTCAATTAACAATGGTTACTTGAATAATTAATCTTACGACTTCTAATTTCATAGACTCTCAATCTTGAGAGGATAGTGAACCCAATCATGAAATGTAGGTTACTTTGATATATCAAGAGTGAGATCTAGTTTAACGATCAAAACCTCAATATGTTGGGTAACCACACGTAGTGTTGAGAGAACACATATTCTCAAGATGGAATCCATAATCTCTTTTTATAGAGACACGAAATATCCCCTTGAAATAAGTTTAATGAGAACTGATTATTCAGGGCTAGCCACTTTAGTAAAGAGTTACTAAAGTTTATATTTATGAAATTAAATTTCATAAATATGAATAACTAAAATATTAAACTGGGTACTTAAGAAATAAAATAGTTGTTTACAAAGTGACAGTTTATTATGACTTTGCTCACTATGGATATTTCATGGAGGGGTCAAATGATATTATATTAAAGTTTTCAGATATAATTTATTAATAAGGCCTAGAGTGAAATTATATTTCCATAATGACAAATAAGTCTGAGGCCCATTGAAGCTAGAGCCTTATTAGTCCCTTTGGTCCCATCTTAAGCCACACATTTAAGTCTTATTGGGTTGGCCCAAAAGGCTAACCTAATTAGATAATCAGTTATTTATTTAATAAGAGTTATTAAATAAAGTAACTACTAAGGTAGTTAAAATGTACGTATGATTAAAAGAAGAAAAAGCAGATTTTTTCTAGAGGATCTAGGAAATACACTTTTCAAAAGGGAAAATCAACGTATACAAAAATTAATTGAGAGACCACTCATCTTGGGCACCATGTAGAATTGGGATGAAGATTGAAGGTATTCTCAAGTTTTGTTTTTGAATCTCACTGCATCAAGGTACACTTTCTTTTCTTTGTTCTAGAATTCAAGGTTACATGTTATCTCTCATGATTGAAGTAGATCATTGTGTTGCTTCCGTTGTGGGTTTTGTATGAGATGCAAAATTAGTTTTTTCCAACAATTGGTATCAGAGCCAGATTCATGATATCATGCTTGTATAACATGTGATTGGGTTTTGGAATTAAAGAAAACCGTTTTCTTGGTGTTTCAAAATTTTGCAGTATTTTTTTTTTTTTTTTTTGGTTTGTTCTATAAACTTTAAACCCATGTGTCGTGATTAATATATGAGATATATTAATTGTTACTTGATTCATTGTCATCACAATTATAGTTTTTTGCTTGGTGCTGTGTGTTTCTAATCTTTGAATTAGAGTTGAACACGATGGATAAAAATCGTTATGTTTCTTATCAACGTAGATTGTCAAGATGGGTATACAATTATGAGAAAGTTTATGCACTTGATACCGTTGTTATGAGTTTGCTTGCTCTTTAAGCATATATAGAATAGCGGTTTGACTTTTTTTGTTTCTATATTATATTAATATTGCTTCAGTGAATTCATTCGCATGATAGTGTTCAACGTTGTTTCATTGATATTGTTTATTAATATATATGTGGATTCATGTGAGTATATGAGTCTAAGTTATAGATTTTCACATGATGTTTACTTAGTTACAGTGCCGTGGTTTTATAGTTTTTGAATTATCGATGAACACAAACGTGTATCGGTAATATTAAAGTTTAATGTGTCATGCTTTTGTATTCTTGGAATTCTTAATATATATATATATATGTGTGTGTGTGTGTGTGTGGATTCATAAGCATAAGAATTACATAGGCCTTTTAACTAATGCTTTGAAGGTATATCAGTTCATGTTTTTCGGCATTGACAAGTATAACTGATATGGGTGCTGTGATGTTGTTTAGTTTAACATTAACCATGCTGAATTGAACTTTATGACTATAGCATCTGTGAAATTCAGTTTTGAACTCAATCCCACTTAATTATTAATTTAGGGATTGTGTTTTTTGATCATGTAAAACTAATTTAATTAGTGTTGATCCAGTGTTAAATCTTTAATAAAAGCAAGGCCATGTGTGATGAGATTACACAATTATATATAAAGTGATTAATTTTATAGTCCTTAAAAGTTAAGGACATTTATTAATCATTATCTAACTAAGAGGTTTAATGAGATTAAAGCTCTAATTAAAGTTATATAGATTCTAATGAGATTAGAATTATTTATCAAGTAAGTTAAAGATAGAGTTCTATATAATTAATTTTTTGATCCATTAGAGTATATGGAATCCTAAATAATTTAGGACTTCCATTTTAGTTAGTGATTCTAATGAGATTAGAGTCTTTAACAAGTGCAAGGCTATAAATTGTGATAAGATCACAATATTCTAAAGAAAACCCAAATAACAAGTGAGAGTGTTGGATTTAAAATAACAATTTTGTTAAGTTTATTGTAATGTAAGTAGGTACCTTGTCTTGGCCTTGAGCTTTGCATTCCATTCGGAGGGTATTTACTTTATGGATTACATGATTAAACTTCTTTGTGATTACGCAAATGTTCGTTACGCTATTGTGATGTGACTTACTCAAATCACATTGAATTTAAACAATTAAACACATTTGATGTGTAGGGTGAAAGTTGTGATGAGATTGCAACGTTTTCAAGACAATCCACTTATTTTAAAATTTCTAGTGAGAGAGAGATTCAAGGGTTGAGTCTCACGGCCTCCATTACTGGTTTATAGTAGTGTGATTAGGCACCTCGCCTTGGCATATATGCCTTGCTCCCTACGAAGGGTGTTTAATTCATAGCACTACAGGTTAAACTTCTTAATGATGGATGAAGTGTGCTTTTACATTGAGAACGACCACACTACTGTGGAGTTACTTAGTGACTCACATAGAGTCTAGGCAATGGTGTACACTAGACTAAGTGTAATGTTAACCTCCCAACGGAGCTATGTCATTATTACTTAGAAGCTAAAGGAAGAGCGGCAAATTATTTTTGTTTGGTAAGAGTTACCATAATAGCATTAATAATGAGAATAGTTCTCGCCTGATCATAGTGATTGGTGTGACCTCGCTACCGAGGAATATTAATTACGGGATTGGGTTGTCATTGCACCTAATATATTATGGTTTTAGGGTTCCATATTATATGGTTGTGGATGCAAAATTATAATATCCTTGTAATTATGTTCATAGTCTCAAATTAAAGCTGTCATAAATTTTTTGTTCTCTAGCAACTATTTTAATTGAATCACATTGACTAAGAAACAATTTTGGACATTGTGCTTAAAGGAGTTGAAGTACATAAATATGTTTCGATTCAACATTGTCGTAATTTCCTATACATGGTGCATTTTTGGAAGATAGCTTATGATGTAATCATAGTCTTATTAAGATGCTAAAATGTTACATTGGCTTATATCTCAATTGTGTTATAGCATGAGATGCAAAAGTTAGCACTATGTTTAGACTTTATATTAAGTCTAAATGAGATGTTTGGTATGAAATATTATGCTACAAGACGATATTTGATATAAAACATATTGAGTGCCAAGAAAAGCTTAAGGAATTTGAAAGCTCGAAAATGTGTTGAAAACACAAGAGCTGTTTAGACCCCCCAAATTAAAGTTACGGCTCGATTGATTTTATACTAACTTAATACTAAGTGTAGAATAGTGTAAATGCGAGCGAATAAACAAACAAGCTACTCTAATCCATAAACTTAACAACAGAGTAGTAAAATGGAATGAAAAAGAGTGGAGAAGAGAGATGCAAACACATTTGAACAAAAACTAAAAACACGAAAGTATAAAATCACTTTCAAAAACATATAAAACACTTAAAAATCTTTTTGAATTTGATCAGCAAGTATTTGAGCATACGCATCATATTTGAACATGTACAATTACACAAATGAGATAAGCATTAATTGAATCAAAGTGTGTTGTGGGTGAGTATCAAGTTTGAAATAGTCCTTAGACTAGAGTAAAGTTTCAATGATCAATTCAATCAAGTCATACACAACTGATACTAAGTCAAGTGGATTATCTCTATTATAGAAATAAGCATATATAACCTCCCACAAAATGATTACAAATCTTAGAAGTTTTTTATTGGCTTCTGCATAAATCATAACATTTGATTTATTTTGGATAATACATCTTTTTTTGAGTTCGGTGCTTGAAATTTTTTATATTTCAACATTGAGAATTAGCCTTTGGCTTTTTGAGCACCATACATTTCAATACAAAAGTCGCTTTACCTTTTTCCTAGTCAAATACTAGTATGTGCGACAAGCTTTTGCAACTCATTATCTCTTTTCATTTGGAGATTTACATTTGGTGGGCTCTATTGCAAAAACAAAAAAAACAAAGACAAAAACAAAGTGGGAAGAGATATAGTCACAAGTCTATGCAAGTATCAAGACCATCAAGACTATTGACCAATCATTCATGATAAGCTTGAAGATCTATTTACAACAATCACACATAGTTTTCAAGATTTCTTCCATACAGATATATGTGCATACATAACAAGCTAAGCTCGTAAATGCACTATGCCATTAGTACGAAGGTACTAGGCCAAACTCACATGTGATATGCATAACACAAGCGATCAAACTTTTTGAAAATTTTTCAATTTTTATGAGTTTTTGAATTTTTTTGAACACACTAAAAAACAAACCAAATAAAGTAAGATCAACAAAAACAGGTACAAACCAAAATAAGTAAAAGAAACATACTATAAACCAGAAGCAATTGACTCAAAGTGAATTATGCATGTCATGATGTATGAACATATGCCCCTAAACATCGGAAGTATTAATGCATGAGTATGTTGTAATGCTTATGCATGAGTACCCTTCTTCATCCACACGACACGTGCGTTTGGGATGATATCCCTATAGGATTGGGTACACGTATTGTGGCCTTTAAACCTTCTGGAGAAGCTTGCCAAATAGGTGGTGAATGCATCAATCATTTTCATCACATCCATCACACCAGAATCACCATCTCGACCTTTTGATTACTCAACAGCCCAATTCCGTTTGTCATTTCTTGGTCCTTTTGACCTTTAATCACTTGCATTCTTCAATGCCCTCAGCTTATGACAATTTGGTCTGGTGTGTCCTTGAAGTCCACAATGATAACAGAAATGTTGAATTCTCGAACCTCTTTGTGATTTTGGAAGTGATTTCTCATTTGGCTTCAGACCTAACCACTGATTGGTTATGAGGCTTATTCAACACCCGTTGGTTAGCCACATTTCTATTCTTCTCTGGCTTTACTTTCTCAGCCTTTGTGGTAGCTACAATTGGCTCCTTGGCTTCACAAACTTCACTTTCTTGGTTACATTGACAATTGAATTACTTTCTCCAGTATATCCCAATCTGGTTTTGTCGGTGAAATTTTTTTGATGAGAGAGGACTTCATCAAGCTTCTTGGAGGAGACTTACTCTACTTTTGCATTGGCTTGAACCACCTCAAGCTCAAGAAATTTTATCTTTGAGTAGGCTTTGGTCAGCTCTCCATTCAGCATATCTATTTTATATTTAGCCTCATTATATAGCACTAGGAGACTTCTATAGTCCTCCTCTGCCTTTTTCATCTTTTTAACAGCTGCCTTGGCCACCCTTGTATATTCTCCTGACTTCTCAAGTAGGGAATTGTAGTTTTCTTGAAGTCCCGTTGCACTTTCATCTTCTTCAGCATCAGATTCTTCTACTACTCCCATTGACTCCACTTCACTATGTTCAACGAGCTCTTCTACAAGCAAACTCAAGTCCTCCGAGGGCTCAACATTAACAATAGTCATAAAAGCGAAGTAATTCCCTTCTCCATCACAGCTCTCTTTCGAATATGAATTGGAAGAATCTGAATCACTAAGTGTTGTGGCATACGCCTTGCCCTTCCCTCTTAGATAATTAGGACACTCCTTCTTGAGATGTCCATGACCATTGCATTCATAACACACAATGCCTTGAGGAGATTGAGAGTCATTCTCGTCTTTCTTCTTAAACTCCTTCCTATCACCTTTGGAGGATGAAAACTTCCCTCTGCTGAACGGTTTCCCACTGTTCTTCATCTTCAAAAATTTTCGGAAGTTCTTTGCAAGAAATGCTATCTCCTTCTCCACTCCATCTTCTTCGGAGGAATTATCCATTCTTTCGGTGATGGTTTTAAGAGCAAGAGATTTACTTGACTTATGAGAAGGCAATCCTAGCTCATATGTTTGGAGAGATCCAATGAGCTCTTGGATCTTGATCTTATCCAAATTTTACTTTCCTCTATAGCTGTGACTTTTGCTCGGAAGCTCTCCGGCAATGATCGAAGGATTTTCCTCACTATCTTTGAGTCCTTCGTCTTCTCACCCAAGTTGAATTTGCCAATAACCACCTCGTTCAGGTTGCTATAGAATGAGTCGAATGACTCATCTTCACTCATTTTCAGCTCTTCAAATCGAGTGGTTAGCATCTGCAGCTTAGTATCCTTCACCGTCTTCATGCCTTCATAGGTGGTCTCCAATATCTCCCAAGCTTTATTGGCAACTGTTATGTGAGAAATCTAGTGAAACTCATCTGGGGAAACACCACAAAAAATTGCATTCAAAGCTTTATCCCAAGTGGATTTAGCAGCTTCTAGCCTAGTCCATCCTACTTCTATCGCATCCCAAACAGTATCATCAATTGAACACAGGAATGCTCTCATTTTGACTTTTCAAAAGGCATAGTTGCTACCATCAAAATATGATGGAACATTTAATGATTGAGACCGGTCCATCTCAAACGGGGTCAAGGATTGCACTAAGGTAATTAAACCACAGTTAGTGCACCCGCTTTGATACCAAAAAAAAAAAAAAAAAATTGCTACGAAGTAGTAAGGTAAACACAACTACTGAATATAAACTGAAATTAAAAACAGAGTATTAAAGCTTTAAAAGAAAGCAGTAAAAAACAATAAACAAAACAACTAAGCATTAACAAGCAGCAACTTCTAGCTTCTCCTCCCCCTTTTAATGACACTCCCCCTTTTAATGACACTCCCCCTATCAATGACACCATCTCCCCCTTTTTGTCATGGAATAGCTAGTCTTCATGTTCTAGTTTCCGTTGAATTTGGTCCATCTGAGTTTGGAGAGATGTGAACTTTGTGTCGAAGCTAATGTGCTAGGGGTGCATAATGGTTGCTAGTCTAGATATTTTGGTATTAATTACTTGAAGTGCAACCATGATGTTGTCTAGCTATTCATTATAGGTATGGGAGGTAGAACTTGAACTTCCCGGAACAACATTACTTTCTTGCTTGGTACTCTTCTTGGTGTGACTCATACTTGCATGAAGTGTGCGAATGTTAATTGGACTTAGCTGAGGATATGGACGCTTATCTTCCGAGGGGTACATGCCTTTGAGCTTCAAAATCTTTTTTATAAGGTGGCAGAAAGGAAGACAGTTCTGTGAAGCGGTCCGTTCAGCCGTTTTCGCCAAAATGTGAAAAATATGAGAGCACACATCAATCTCCTCGTCAGTGATCAAATCATGCAAGAATAGTGCTCAACTGAGATTCATGATCCCAATGCTTAACAAAGGATAGAGTATGCTAAACATGATCATTATGAGCAGTCTCAATGTGGGAGAAAGTGATGCCACACTAATTGACTTCCTATTGAAGGAGAATTCCAAATTAGCTCTTAAAGCTTCTTTAAGAATCTCTTCATATGGATTCAACTTATCATATATCATTGGTATGGGTAGTATTGGCCGGTTAATGTGTAGGATTTCTGCCAAATAAACCGGTGTTACTGAGACTAACCCAACATTTTAGCTCCTCTCCATCGACAATAGCATTGGCATAGAACTCTTTCACCAAGTTCTCATATGTGTCATCAAGATTGGAAAGGAGAAAGTTCCAATCCTTGGTGACAAACCATTAAGGAATATTGGTGTCAAGGAGAGATGGCTGATCAACAGCTCTTTCAACCAACAATGGAGCTTCCATAAAGTAGTTCTCAAAGTTCTGAGATGCAGCATAGGATCTGAAATAGTTCTGATAAAAAATTCCTATTGATGATCGAGTCCTCTTTTGCCTTGGTGAAAGGTTATCAACATTAATCACAGGCTCCTTTCCTTTGTTGCTGCCTCCTTTCACTATTGAAGTCTTGAATGGAGACATCTGCATATATAGTTACCAGGCAAGGAAACGAATACAAAACAAAAAGTAACAGACCACAAAACTTGATTAGATTCAAGTTAGTCCAAATCAAAGGTAAAACAACCTAAAAGAAAGTACAAGAAACTCAAAACAACATGCTAAAACAGATAAAGTATGTAAACATAAACACAATGCATGAAAATAAGTGATTGTGCATGTGTGTGCATGTGCTGATGCATGTGTGTGCAGCATAAGATGCATGAGGTGTGCCCAAAGGGGCTTAGTGTGTGCATGGCATGGTATTGAGGCACAAAATGGGCAAAGTGTGTAAAACACACAAATATTCACCAAAACATGGTAAACATGATCAATCAAAGGAAATCCCAGTATTGGAACTCGGTTGAGTCCAATTCAACACAAGAAATGTCACTAGGACATTCTGTTAAACACCTAACCTGCAACAGTGCACTACAACGATGAATGATGCATGAACATGGTGAAAACTTGCCTCAATACATGCTAAATTTGCCACATGGGGCCAACATAGATGCACAAAGATCAAATGAGACTCAGCACAATCAAAGTTTTGAAAAAAATTTCACAAAATTGAGAAACCCAACCCATTTTTGAAAAATCCCCAATATTTTAAAACTCTAAGCTAAAATATACAAAATTTAAGAAAAAATGAAAGAAATGTTTAGAAAAACATACCTTGAAGTGATTTTACAGAGATTTTTGCTTGAAAATGATGGGGTTTAAGTGAAAAAAGATTTTGGGTTGAGAGGGGTTCGAAGAAAGGCAGTGCGAGGGAAATAAAGAGGTTTTGAAAAACTGTCACATCTGCTACATAAAAAATTGGAAACATGTGTTTTTTGTGGGTTAGATAGTAGTAAGACAGTCGCAAGAATGGCCACTGAAGCATAAAACTTTTGTGAGAAGCTTTTAGTCGCGAATAAGTCATGAGACAGTCACGATAGCCTCTATATGAATTGAAAAAATTCTAATTTTTGCCTAAAAACATTTCGCGAGAAGCTGTTAGTCACGAAATACTCGCGAGACAGTAGCAAGAGTCTCTGTGTGAAATGACAAAAAAATTATTTCCCTTAAGCACTTTTCACGAGAAGTTCTAAGTTGCGAGCTTCTCGCAAAACAACATCTGAACCAGTTTTTGGAGAAAAACACAAAAATGCATTTTGAACAAAAACTAAAAACACGAAAGTATAAAATCACTTTCAAAAACATATAAAACACTTAAAAATCTTTTTGAATTTGATCAGCAAGTATTTGAGCATACGCATCATATTTGAACATGTACAATTACACAAATGAGATAAGCATTAATTGAATCAAAGTGTGTTGTGGGTGAGTATCAAGTTTGAAATAGTCCTTAGACTAGAGTAAAGTTTCAATGATCAATTCAATCAAGTCATACACAACTGATACTAAGTCAAGTGGATTATCTCTATTATAGAAATAAGCATATATAACCTCCCACAAAATGATTACAAATCTTAGAAGTTTTTTATTTGGCTTCTGCATAAATCATAACATTTGATTTATTTTGGATAATACATCTTTTTTTGAGTTCGGTGCTTGAAATTTTTTATATTTCAACATTGAGAATTAGCCTTTGGCTTTTTGAGCACCATACATTTCAATACAAAAGTCGCTTTACCTTTTTCCTAGTCAAATACTAGTATGTGCGACAAGCTTTTGCAACTCATTATCTCTTTTCATTTGGAGATTTACATTTGGTGGGCTCTATTGCAAAAACAAAAAAAACAAAGACAAAAACAAAGTGGGAAGAGATATAGTCACAAGTCTATGCAAGTATCAAGACCATCAAGACTATTGACCAATCATTCATGATAAGCTTGAAGATCTATTTACAACAATCACACATAGTTTTCAAGATTTCTTCCATACAGATATATGTGCATACATAACAAGCTAAGCTCGTAAATGCACTATGCCATTAGTACGAAGGTACTAGGCCAAACTCACATGTGATATGCATAACACAAGCGATCAAACTTTTTGAAAATTTTTCAATTTTTATGAGTTTTTGAATTTTTTTGAACACACTAAAAAACAAACCAAATAAAGTAAGATCAACAAAAACAGGTACAAACCAAAATAAGTAAAAGAAACATACTATAAACCAGAAGCAATTGACTCAAAGTGAATTATGCATGTCATGATGTATGAACATATGCCCCTAAACATCGGAAGTATTAATGCATGAGTATGTTGTAATGCTTATGCATGAGTACCCTTCTTCATCCACACGACACGTGCGTTTGGGATGATATCCCTATAGGATTGGGTACACGTATTGTGGCCTTTAAACCTTCTGGAGAAGCTTGCCAAATAGGTGGTGAATGCATCAATCATTTTCATCACATCCATCACACCAGAATCACCATCTCGACCTTTTGATTACTCAACAGCCCAATTCCGTTTGTCATTTCTTGGTCCTTTTGACCTTTAATCACTTGCATTCTTCAATGCCCTCAGCTTATGACAATTTGGTCTGGTGTGTCCTTGAAGTCCACAATGATAACAGAAATGTTGAATTCTCGAACCTCTTTGTGATTTTGGAAGTGATTTCTCATTTGGCTTCAGACCTAACCACTGATTGGTTATGAGGCTTATTCAACACCCGTTGGTTAGCCACATTTCTATTCTTCTCTGGCTTTACTTTCTCAGCCTTTGTGGTAGCTACAATTGGCTCCTTGGCTTCACAAACTTCACTTTCTTGGTTACATTGACAATTGAATTACTTTCTCCAGTATATCCCAATCTGGTTTTGTCGGTGAAATTTTTTTGATGAGAGAGGACTTCATCAAGCTTCTTGGAGGAGACTTACTCTACTTTTGCATTGGCTTGAACCACCTCAAGCTCAAGAAATTTTATCTTTGAGTAGGCTTTGGTCAGCTCTCCATTCAGCATATCTATTTTATATTTAGCCTCATTATATAGCACTAGGAGACTTCTATAGTCCTCCTCTGCCTTTTTCATCTTTTTAACAGCTGCCTTGGCCACCCTTGTATATTCTCCTGACTTCTCAAGTAGGGAATTGTAGTTTTCTTGAAGTCCCGTTGCACTTTCATCTTCTTCAGCATCAGATTCTTCTACTACTCCCATTGACTCCACTTCACTATGTTCAACGAGCTCTTCTACAAGCAAACTCAAGTCCTCCGAGGGCTCAACATTAACAATAGTCATAAAAGCGAAGTAATTCCCTTCTCCATCACAGCTCTCTTTCGAATATGAATTGGAAGAATCTGAATCACTAAGTGTTGTGGCATACGCCTTGCCCTTCCCTCTTAGATAATTAGGACACTCCTTCTTGAGATGTCCATGACCATTGCATTCATAACACACAATGCCTTGAGGAGATTGAGAGTCATTCTCGTCTTTCTTCTTAAACTCCTTCCTATCACCTTTGGAGGATGAAAACTTCCCTCTGCTGAACGGTTTCCCACTGTTCTTCATCTTCAAAAATTTTCGGAAGTTCTTTGCAAGAAATGCTATCTCCTTCTCCACTCCATCTTCTTCGGAGGAATTATCCATTCTTTCGGTGATGGTTTTAAGAGCAAGAGATTTACTTGACTTATGAGAAGGCAATCCTAGCTCATATGTTTGGAGAGATCCAATGAGCTCTTGGATCTTGATCTTATCCAAATTTTTACTTTCCTCTATAGCTGTGACTTTTGCTCGGAAGCTCTCCGGCAATGATCGAAGGATTTTCCTCACTATCTTTGAGTCCTTCGTCTTCTCACCCAAGTTGAATTTGCCAATAACCACCTCGTTCAGGTTGCTATAGAATGAGTCGAATGACTCATCTTCACTCATTTTCAGCTCTTCAAATCGAGTGGTTAGCATCTGCAGCTTAGTATCCTTCACCGTCTTCATGCCTTCATAGGTGGTCTCCAATATCTCCCAAGCTTTATTGGCAACTGTTATGTGAGAAATCTAGTGAAACTCATCTGGGGAAACACCACAAAAAATTGCATTCAAAGCTTTATCCCAAGTGGATTTAGCAGCTTCTAGCCTAGTCCATCCTACTTCTATCGCATCCCAAACAGTATCATCAATTGAACACAGGAATGCTCTCATTTTGACTTTTCAAAAGGCATAGTTGCTACCATCAAAATATGATGGAACATTTAATGATTGAGACCGGTCCATCTCAAACGGGGTCAAGGATTGCACTAAGGTAATTAAACCACAGTTAGTGCACCCGCTTTGATACCAATTGAAAGCTCGAAAATGTGTTGAAAACACAAGAGCTGTTTAGACTTCCAAATTAAAGTTACGGATTGATTGATTTTACACTAACTTAAAACTAAGCGCGGAATAGTGTAAATGTGAACGGATAAACAAACAAGTTACTCTAATCCATAAACTTAACAACACAACAGTAAAATGGAATGTAAAAGAGTAGGGAAGAAAGATGCAAACACAAGATAACACGTTGATGTGTTATCGAAGAGGAAATCGAAAAACTCGGCCAAAAACCTCTCCACCGCCTTCTAAGCAGTAATCGATCCACTAGACAATTAGTTGGGATACATGGGTTAGCAAGAGACCCTACAAGTCTAATCTACCCGAAGTACTTAAGCCCTCCAAGTTCCTATTCCAACAAGACTTTTTGGAATCGTGTCTTGTCTAGCTCTCTAGATCCCGCAATAATCTCCATGTTGCATTTGCCATCCTTTACTTCTTCTAGTACTTTCTAACATCACCAAAACCTCACTTAACACTCTGAAAGGGTGTGGTAAGTGTTTAGGCTATCAACCTCTCAATGATATAGAAATGGAGAGGTAGGAGCTGAGGAAATTCCACAAGCAAATGTGTAGAGAATTGTGGGTATAACAATCTCTAACTCTCAAGGTGTTTGGCTAGGATTTTTTCTCAAAAGCACTCCTCAACATTTGTGGGTAATGTGGATATATATAGTGTGAGTACAGAAAGTGTGTATCAAATAGTATAGTCTGACAAAACAGAATATCTCGCGAGTGTTTCATGAGAATGCCTTACCTGTGAGCTACTCACGAAACACAGATGCTGCCATCTGTCCTGACTCTTCGCATTTCAATCATGTGTAGGCCACATGGCTCATTTCGTGGGATGCTTAGTCGCGAGCTACCCACGAAAACTCCTCAGTCTTCAATTGCTTGAGTCTTCACACACTCTCTCTCTCTCTCTATCATACAACCCTTACAATCAAATCCTACATTAAATACATGGTACAAAAAATTGAATGAAATTACAATCAAATTTGGCACGGAATAAAAGCCAACAAAATACAGTTGTAAATTACAACTTTACAACAACGAAATTGGTAGAAATTAAAAAATGTAACAAAAGCCTAGAAAGAGATTTTCATTTTTCTTTTATGAACACACACATCATCTCCTTCATAATATGTATAGAAACGTTTTGTTTTTTGTTTTTATAAACAATATGAACAGAAACTACTTAAACATATGCTTCACACATTTCTTATTTACATCTCTAATTCAAGGCCCCTCTTCAACATTTTTCATCTGTTTGGCACTGCTAGCCTCTCTTGGCTGTGTCATAGGATGCATGTAATCCATATAGGAAAACAATCATTACTAGAGTAAATATCCCGAACCTTTCGAATGATTTTTTATTTATAGACCCAAGAAGGAAAATGTTGATGGCAACTGATAATGACGGCAGCCATGGTACCAATGGTACGCCCCAAATTTTTGGTACCCTGGCCTGTGGAAAAAAAGCCAAAGCCCAGTAGTTGACAAGAGCCTAATTGGTAGAGTTACTGCGTACCCAATCCAACCATCAGATGAGGCCCAATAAATAGCAGTCGCGATTGAAGACCCAAGAATAAGGGCAAGAAACACAACGAACTTGATATGGTTTGCTGTTGTTGTCACCCCACTAACATAGTATCGACGCACAAGAAGGCCAATAGCCACAAGCATCAGGATAAACAGTGAGGAGATTGAGAGCAAGTTTGAGAGAATCCCAAGCGATGTGAAGAAGGCAATTACTGCAGTGGCTGCAAGCATGACCACTGTGGCATTGAGAGGAGTCCCAGTTTTCTCATTCACAATGGCGAGGCATGGGGGCATCAGGTGTGTACGTGCAATATGTGTGAGATATCGAGCTTGACCCACTGCTGCTGCAAGCAAAACTGTTGTCTTTCCCTTCAATCCACCAGCAGCAACTATGTACTTAGCCCATCCCAAACCTACGGCTTCAAATGCCACAGAAAATGGTGCATCTACATCAATATCTTTGTATGGTTGCATTAGGCATAGTGTCATAGCTAGTAAACAATATACCAATGTAACAATCGTCATTGAGCCAATAAGACCAATAGGAATGTCCCGACCGGGGTTCTTTGTTTCTTCAGCCATGGTTGAGATAACATCAAATCCAAGATCGGCAAAGAAAAGCACTGCCGATGCTTGAAAGATGCCACGGGCGCCAAATGGTGCAAAGTCACTGTAATTTTTGGTGTCAGCTTTTGTAAGGCCTGCAATGATGATGAAGAGAAGGAAAGCAATATGGATGATGGTGGCAATGTAATTGAATATTGAGGAGCCCTTTGTGCTCATAACAGCCATAACAGAAATGATAGCCAAGACAACAATGGCAATGGGGTCGAGGTATCTGTAGTCTGGTGATAAACTATGGGCTACAATGCGGAAATCATTTGGCTGGGGGTTCAAGAGTGTGGCAAAGTAGGATGTCCAAGAACGGGAAACCGCTGCTCCACCAATTACGCACTGGAGTAGGATGTTTCCGGCAACGATGAAGCCCATGAAATCACACAGCTCTACCCTTAAATAGGCAAATGATCGACCTGAAAGGAATGCAGCTTGTTAGCTTAGCCATATTATTTAACCATATATGTTAATTTGTTCTGATTATTGAAGGTTCGGACACACAATTTTTGTACAACCGTGCATGTCAAGGTAAAGGATGTTGTTATGAATTCCCATTACCAAGCAATTAACAAACAAATCGACAATATTTCTAAGATCAAGAAAGTATTAAATCAAAACTATTTGTATTTTATCCTTTTTTTTTTAGCATTCAACACAAGACGTGTCAAGTTCAATTAAAACTTCCTGATATTTATAACATGTTCAGATCTCCATTTTTCAATTATTATAACTATGGAATAATTAAAATGAATGACATAACACAATTTTTTTTAATATATAATATGTTTTGAGCGATAAAAGTGTGTAATAAAATATGGTTATTTTGAATGGAATTTATCCATGTGAATTATGTATTTGAAAATGAGTTTTCTCTATTCTCACGTTATATATGTATACATGCATATATTAATATGTGTAATCTTTTTTTTCAATTAATAAAAAAAATTACATTTCAATTGTCTGAGGAGCCAAACTTCCATAGAAAAGCGGAGAAGAAAAAAAAGTCAAACATATTATTAGTCTACAGATAGCTTTGTGTCCATAAACTTTCTCGTTCTGATTACTAACTTAATCAATTATTAGATTTTATCAATCAAAAGATTGAAAGCTTTTTCTTTCTTTAGTTAATTATTTTGTTTTGGTTATACATCGCTAATTGCAGACACAAGCATTGCACACTATTAATAAACCTAAATTACACCTTATTTTGTGTTGGTATTCATCACAAAAACCCTCTTTACAAGAATCATTTACGTAAAAGCCATCTTTATTTTCAGGACACATCCTTCTTTTCGTTATTATATCAATATCAAGGTGTATTAACAAACTTATGGGCATATTTTTCTTCAACTTTTAAGAAAATGAACTTAATCACATGAGCCGAAACAAAAGTCTAGCAGGTTTAAGCAAGAGCATGTGCATGGATTTCTTCCGATTCGATCTTGTGAAAAAGACCAATTGTGTGTAGACTTCTAAAAATTACTTCAATTTCATAACGACAAACTAGGATTTCAAAATCGGCTTTTGCACCTTTATCCAAAGCATATTCACAATAATTCGCGATTAAATATAATATATAGTTAAAAAAAGTTATATAATGTTAAAAAAATTCATATGTATAACTGAAAATACACCTAAATGATTTTATCAATTGTCACAAAAAAATTCTCCAAAAAAAAAAAAAAAAGTCACAAAATGGGTTAGAAAAGTTTTTCTCCAATCGTTAAGTTAAAAAAATTTCAATAAATAAATGCATTTACAAATACTTGACACCCCCCAAAATAAATAAATAAAGCTCTATCTGTAGAGCATTGAACTGGCCTCCAATAGATACGGCTAGAGCTTAAACATATCAAAAAATATACTCCCTCCTCGACTTAAAAAATCCATTTCTCAAACAAACCCAGGTTTCTCGAAGAAAAAAAAAAAAAAAAAACCATTCCTCTAAGTCCAACAATTAAAATCGAAGCCGTACGGCCAAATCTTTAATTTCCTACATATTATACAATTAAATATGGAAGTTAATATTCACAACTTTTTCATAATACTTTAATAATAAAATGAGTCATGGTACTTTGGGCAATTGTTAATAAATCATATTAGGAAAATTTTAATATCATTTTTGTGGGAAATATAAAAAGATGTTAACAAAATTAACTATTTTATCATTTTTCCATTAAATATTTTTAAAAATAGTTTCAAAACCAATGCCCTTAGAGCATTATTTAACACTTCCCTAATAAAAAAAATAACTGGTAAGTTGTTATTAGTTCAAATTTGAACTTATCATTGAAATTATATTTTTGCCTACCAATAATAGTCAATAACAACCTGCCACTTAATATTTGTTGTGAAAAAGTTGAGGACACATATCTTTTTTTTTTTTTTAATGCTTTGTTTGTTTCGATAGAAAACCGTGTGTAAAGATAGTTTTTTGTGTTTTTCAATATTTTGTAGCATAAAAAAATATGAGTAAAAAAAAAACTATCTTTAGTCAACATAAAAAATATGACTTATTTTTATAGATTGTTTTTCACTAAATTTTTTTAAAAAACAACTATATCTCACAGCAAATTAAATAAGAGAAATTAGAAGGATGTTTTCAATTCATTTAAAGTTTCTACTGAACATTAAAAAAATGAAATAGTTTTATAGAAAATGCTTTTTAGAAAATGACTCATTTTCTAGAAAACATCATTACTGAAACAAACAGAGTGTTAATATATAAGGCAATCACCTATGTTGATTGCCTAATTAAATGACCATTAAAACATTGTTTTTTTTTTTTTTTTTGAGGAAAAAAAAAAAAGACCATTAAAACTTGATAGATAATCATAATACTAGTAATATAAACGCTAAATTTCAAAACTTACCTTCTAAATTTCACTACATTTTATTTTAGTCCTTTAAGTTTGTCATCTGTCATTTAAGTCCTCTAAGCTTTAAAACACCTCAATTTAGACTTCCGTTATCTTGCCATCCACTTCTACCGTTAAATTATCAAAACTACGTTGTTTTGCCCTTAATTAAAAATTTAATTGTTATTTTAGTTTTTATTTCCTAAAAAACATTAATTAAAAAATTCCCCAAAAATAAAATAAAATAAAATAATATAAACGTATTTGGTAAACCCACCCTCCACATAAAATCAATAAAAAAAAAAACTTCCCCCCAAAACCACACCCTAACCTGAAAATTGAGAGAAGAAGGGTGAGAAGTAGACTGAATTTGAGAGGGGGAAGGAGATTGAGATTGAGTTATATAACTCCTCCATGAACGACAGCTACCATAGGATCCATGGTGAAGTTCTCACTCACGAAGTTGTCTGGAAACTTACCTGTGATGATGATCGAGTCTGGCAATGAGTTTCACTCCACTGACATTATCTACAAGAAAGCCGTTGATAAAGGAATAGCAAAGATCAAGCCTTTTATGGAACTGAATTCTTAAAATATGTTACTATCTCACAGTGCTTAATGGGTTCTAACTGGCAAAAGATTAGGAATGGGGGTGGTTTTTTTTTGTTTTTTTTTTTTGTTTTTATTTATTTTTATGAGGAGGGTGGGTTTATCGAATAGGTTTTTGTTTTTAATTTCTGGATTTTTTAATTAATATTTTTTAGGAATAAATAATAAAATAAAAATTAAATTTTTTATTAAAGCAAAACAACGTGGTTTTGGTAATTTAACGGCAGAAATAGATGGTAAGACAACAAAAGTCTGAATTGGGGTGTTTTGAAATTTAGAAGACTTAAATAACAGGTGTCAAATTTAAAAGATTGAAGTGAAAGGTAGTGAAACTTAGAAGATAAGTTTTGAAATTTAGCCTAATATAAATAAGGGCGTGGCTTACATCTAGTAGTTTTTTTACCTGACATCCTATTTTTGTTTTAAGTCAACTACTAGCTAAACCTTTGTTTTTGTTTCAATGAGAACTAACAAAATGTAAAATTCAAAATCTACCGAGAAGTAAACCAAACCCAAAATTAACTAGATTACTACAAAATTTGAAAAAAGAAAATGAAAATAATGAGCTAGATAATAAGGATGGAATTGGTACCTGCAACTGGGATCTCAACGGCAAATTCAGTGTAGCAAAAAACAGAGAGCAATGCAGAGATACCCGAAATGACGTAGGGCAATACAACAGCAGGTCCTGCTGTTGTTGAGCCTCAAGCCCTGTAAGGACGAAGATCCCAGCTCCAATCACAGCTCCTATGCCAAACCAAATGAGGTCCCACGACGTCAACGTCTTCTTCATCCTCGTGCTAGCTCTGTGCCTTCATATCCACAAGCTCCGTCTCCTCCAACGACCGAGTCAGCACTCGATCTTTCAACCTATGTGGTGTGTCCTTCAACGCCTTCATATAGTTTCCCTAGCTACGAAAAGATTCATCGGGGAGAAATTTGTGTTTTGCGAACGAGCACCCTCGTTTCCAAGCACCTTCCTGCCCTCCATATTCTCCCATCCTGATTCAACCTCTACTCTCTCTCTCTGTTTGGTTCCCAAAAATATGGAGAGAAAGAGAGGGCTGAAAGTAATAGTCTAATGAATCTTTTTATGAAACACACAGCTAGCGTGTTAATTAAGAGAATAAAACTCAGTCATCAGGCTAACGAATCTTTTTATGAACCACACAGTCATCAGACAGATCAATTTTTTTTTACTACTATTATTATAATTTGATTGTATACTATTTAAATTAGGTTCTACAATTGGATTCAAATATTTGATATTTTAATTTTAATTTTTTTTTTTAGAATGATGGCACTAGTCTTACCTTATCGATCAATGCAGTCAAGTGTTGAAATTTAATTGGAAAACTTAATATACTCCACCTAAGATAATGTATCTAGGTTTCTTATCCAACCTATAATTACAATAAAGAGAGGCAATTTGAACCTAGACATCTATATTGGAAATTAAGATTAAAAAATGTCACTTAACAATGAATCTACATCACTACATATATTTTTAGTTGGCCTATTAATAAGTAATAATGTGTTGGTTGTTGAGTTTATGAATCACCGTGAGTTGGAGCTACTATCTAATAACATTTTTTTTTTTCAAAAATTTTGTCATATAATAACTTTTGAAAGAAAATGAAGAGTAATTATGTTTCCCCCAAAAAAAAAGAAAAAAAAGGTAATAATTTTCATGCATCCACATCAGGGGAATCAACTGGCTTGAATTAAATACTAATTCTAAGAACGCGTAGGCCTAGCTGAGGAGAAAGACTGCTCGAGGAGGTAATAGGTTTAAGGTCAAAGTGAATGCCTTAGTCTGAAGAAGGTAACAATAATTACCCAAGATAGGTGGTGAAGGAAACTTCCTAACAAAGGAGTTATCGCCTCTGCATTAAATGCACTGCACCAACTAGACTAGCCATATTAATCAAGGTTTTGAAACTCGAACCGAACCGTACGGTCCAACCAAAAAAACCTCGAATCGTTCAATTTACGATTTTTTTAGCCTCAAGAACCGCTTTACAGGGAAAAAGTAGGGACCCGTAAAAATTGCAGTCGTACCTCACGGTTCTGAGAACCGTGATCAGACCACTTCTCACGGTTTTGAATTTGAACCTTAAAAAAAATAAAAATAAATAAATAAATAAAAATAAATAAATAAATAAACAGAAAAGGAGAAAAGGAGAAAAGGAAGAAGACAACGACGAAGCAAGGGTGGCGCCATGAAGCAACTGCTGCTTCTTCTTCTTCTTCTGCTTCTTCTTCTTCTTCTTCTTCTTCTTTCTTTTTTTACTTCTTCCTCTCTATTTGTCTCCCTCTCTCTTTTTTTTGCTGAACTTTGTTATGTATGTGGTTGGTTTCTCACTTTCTCTTTCTTTGTATTTGTTATGACTACTCTAATTGACACTAGTTGCCTAGCATTGGAAATATAGAAAGCTTCCTAAGCTCTCCACGTGTTTACAGTACACTGACACTAGTTGCTGGGCATTGGAAATATTGAAAGCTTTTAAATTTTGAATAAAAGAAGAGCTCTCCACGTATAATGCTTTAGTACATATAGTGCTTGCTTGCTGTCAAGCACTTCCTTTAGTACATATAATGCTCTTCACGTATATTGCTTTAGTACATATAGTGGTGAACATTGACTATTTAAATGGGCTTGGGAAAAAAAAAAAGATCGGCAGTCAAATGGGCTTGGCCATGAGCAAATAAACTTATTTGTCTCTTAATTATTTTATTGGGTTTCATAAAATAAAAATTATTGGGTACTAAAGTGTACTTTGTCATGACTTAAAAATAATTTAGAAACTCAATAGCTATTGTTTTTTTAGAATTTAATAATTTTTATTTGTATTATGAAAGTTATGTTATAAAAAATACTATCTATATTTGTTTTGGACTATTTTAGTTAATTTTTTTATTTTTTATTAATTTAATGTTTTTATATATATTTAAAATAATTATTAAATTAATTATGACGTTATCACAGTTCGGCCCTGGTTCGATCTCGATTCGACCTCAAAAACCTTGAACCTCTCCCTTTTGCGGTTCAATGAATGGTCCGGGTCTGAAAACCTTGGTATTAATGGCTAAATGATATTTGAACAGTGCCATCACAGCTTATTACTTACTCAGCATGTCAACTCCGCATTAAATGCATTGTCAACCAAATTGGCTGCATCAATGGTTGAGTGATACTTGAACAGTGCCATCAGAGCTTGTTACTTACTCAGCATGGCCTCAAAAGGAAGGGAAAGAAAGGATGTGATAAGTATCTTTATCAAGGGTCATCAACCATCCAAGATGAGGCCTTAAATTGAAGTTGAGACACTATAAAAGAAAAAAGATGCCCAATAAATAGGGATCAGGTTCTGAGTGAAAGAGAGAGAAAATAGGAAACATACTTAACACATGTTGTTTCTTACTTTTTTTTACTAAGTGTAAAGGCTCCTCAGTAATTTCAAGGAAGATAAAGTAAATAGAAATTCACTTTTAGTACTTACCCTTTTCTAATCATATGATATTTGCTAATCCTTAGCAAAGAATTTTTGTGATGCGTTTAACTATTGGTCCAAAATCCAAACTTTACAAATTAATTGTTGTGGACCTTAGACCAAGCCCAACACCTTGTTGGCCCCCCCAATTTTTGTACCACACAGGTACATTATTGCTATGATCCTGATAGAAATCATTCAAAGAATGCCTAATTTAAAGCGTTAGAAGTACTGAACTCCCTTAAATTAGTCATCATTTTCGTTAAGTCTTCATCGTCACCATCCTATGTAAATTCTTCTTGCTTTATTCTTTAAAAAGTGTATTAAAATTATTAAAAGACAACACACATTTCTAATTCTCTATCTACTCCCCATGCTTTTCAAAACCAATACAAAAAGTGTCTTGTTTTATTCTTTACCCCACATATGCCCATGACCAAGCATACAAATGAGTAAATGACACACCTGTGATATACAACCATCTCTAACAAGAAACCATCTACACATCCAACCCACATAATAATAAAAACCCAAAATCCAAAAAACTTGAAAACCCAAGTTGAATTGCTGAGAATTAATGTTTCTTGCTTACAAACCATAGTAAGATCATATTTCACATACAAGAAAATTAGATAATACCCTTATATTTCTATCAAAAAAAGAAAAAACCTCCTTATATGATGTTGTGGAAGCCTGAAGGAAGCACACACGATGCTCTCTTATTGGAACAAAAAAAAATTAACTATTAGCTTCTGGTATTAAATCTCGAATTTACGAGGGATTTCCCTAAATCCACAAGGAAAAGAAAAATGGAATCTATTAGAGAATGAATTTGACAAAAAGTCTGTGTTTATTAATAATAGTCCGATTTGCCTCTGAGAGCTACAAAACATATAAATACTAAGAAAAATGTTTAAAACCCTAATTCACATTAATTACGCAATTAGGTGAAAAAATACCGAAATTTACCAAAAAATGGCAAAATTGAGTTAAATGTAAAATCATAAACTACTGACCTTAAAGGCTGTCCCAAAATAAGTAGGACCTTATTATCACTTTTGAGTAAAAAGTTATTAAGGAAACAAATATTACTATAAATGGCAAAATCACAATTTCTAGGGCCTAAATAAAGGAATTTGCTATTTTCAGGGGGTACCTCGTGACAAAGTGACGACTATTGCTCAGAAGGCCGTTTCGCTTTGGCCAGCCAAATTTCATGTGATTCCAACTCCAAAACCAATGATTTCTACTAGTGCATTTTTGCTTTGCGCGTTGATTTTAGGTGCACGTGAGAGTCCAGGAATGTCATGGCGGTCTGTTGTACATCATTATAACATAAGGAGAAGGGATCCACAATTTTTCACAACAAATCTTAGGTAATAATAAGTTGTTATTGGTTATAATTTGAACTCACGACTAGAATTACTTTTTTGCTCACCTTTACAGCAAGTAACATTATATCACTTAGGATTTGTAGTGAAATATTATAGACATAACATTTTCTCATAATGTAAACTACAACAGTCTATGACTATGAGAATGACCCAACAAAAATTATCAAATACCCATTAAAAAAAAAAACATGTATATATATGACCAAACTAAAGCTTCAAAAGAAAAACCCACATCTCATAGTTCCTGTTATTGGCTTCGATTTATTGTTATACATTGTAATTACCTGAGAAAGACACGCCGGAGTTAGAATTGAAACTAGGAATTGAACGGTGGAGAGTAACAAATTGGGAGTGGGTTTCTAATGATCGTTGATGGGAATTGATCATGAGAGGGAACGAAAGGTTTCGAATTTGTGAAGCAGGAAAGTCCCATAGTTTTAAGAAGAGGAATTGAGTGAAAACCCTATCGGTGCCTTTAAATCTTCTAGAAGTGGCTGATGCAAAGAGTGCAAGGAGTGGCTGTATCGAATTTTGTACGTTGAGAGAGCTCTAAAATATTTTCAATGTCGTGGTGCCTCAGGACAATTTTTTATATAATTATTATACGTTTTAAGGCCATTGTTAATAAACAATTTTAAGAAAGTTTTGATAGTACTTTATGAGAAATATATAAAATAAAAAAGTAATTTTTCTATTCCTATAAAAAGTTTCAAAAAATATATTATAAACCAATACCCTTAAAACATTCGTAAACATTTTAAGGAAAAAAACATGACAACAAATAGTAGTAGGACTATGATTCATGGTTTGAAAAAGGAGAAATGTTATATTCGCAATACTTTTACAGCACTTTCACAACAAATCTTAAGTTGCAAGTTGTTATTGACTATTACTGGTGATGCTTCTTAATAAAAGAAAGACTATTACTAGTGAAAAAAAAGTAACTTCAAAATTAGAACTAATAACAATTTACCTTGCCACCTCATGTTAGGACATATATGATTCAATGTTAAGAACATATGTCACTATTTTATGTAATTGACTAATCTTTTGATAAAATGCACTTTACTTGTAATTGAGTAGATCTAAGATGTGTTTAATACTTTAACAAACAAGGTTTCAAGTTCAAGTATTAAAGTCATGCAAGTCTGTCCAATAATCAAGTGAGAAAGTGCTAGATTTTAAAGCCCGATAGCTAGCATCTATCGAGGTTTAAAAACTACTGAAGCTCGTGGCTTGACAGCTAGCTTAATAGATGGCTATCTATCGAGGTTTATGAAACTTAGTTTTTCAAAGCTGAATTTCATCTAATCCGTGAATATATGTTTAAGTTTTCTTTTCTCATAACTTTAAACATATATAAGGATTATTTTAAGAGCCATTAAAGGTTGCACAATTGCATAAGTGTAGAGCAAAGTCTTGTTCATGTAGATTGTGACCGAAGACATAATTTGCCCTAGTTCATCTTTTTCTTGAAGAAGCTGTTGTATTTGTATACCATAGGGTTTTGTGACCAATGAGTTTCTTGATCTTCATCATGTGATGAATTGAAGAACTTTGCAGCCAAAAATTCTTCTCATGTTGGTAATCAAGTCACATACTGAGATCCACGCATCTATTGGCTAGTCACGTATTGGGAGTCGTGCATTGAAAATGAGAGATTGTCACTACAAAATAAGTCCAATTAGGTATTGGGGTAAGGGTTCAACTGTAAGTTAGTATAAGGTACTGAGATTTTTTTACTTGTAACTACTTGTTTTGAAAATAATGGATTCTTAGGATTGATGACTTTAAAATCACTCGATGAGGTTTTTGTTATGTAGGTTTTCCCCATTCGTAAACAAATCACTGTATCAATTTAATTTCCGCTAGATTTAGTTTAATTGGTGATTTGTTTATGCTGCCACGTATTTTGCATGTTAATTTGATTAATTAATAAACTTGGCTAATTAATCAATTAATTCATCACAATGGATCAATATTTTCAGCATCGAGATCCTACATGGGATTGGTGAGAGGGTTTAAGGATCAAATTGTAGGATCGACACAAGGATTGAAGATCATATATATATATATATATTAATAAACAACGTAAACAATTAACAGTGGATTTACAAAAACTAAATAATAAAAAAATCAGCTTCGCTATCGATGGTCTCTCTCACAATGGTGTCATCGTCGAATTTCTCAGCTTCTCACAATTACTGTAAGGTTGAAAATTATCAACCATCGTGTTGGTTTTATTCTGTGCCAATTTGCTTGTAAATTAAGCACTTAGTAACCCTGTATTTAGGTGGGATTATTGTAAGGGTAGTGTGTGAGAAGTTGTGAAGAGAAGCTCAAGTATGTGCAAAGAAGCAAAGTTTCGCGGTTAGGACTCGCGGGTGGCTCGCAGTTGCAAGTCGCCAACTCCAGGCACGTGAGATGCATACAGGGAAGCTGAAGGGTCGCGCCAGCTGTCACACTACAGGACAAAAGTCCCAGGCTGGCCAGGCGGTTACGTCGCGACTTGGACAAGCCGCGAGACCAAGCCGCCAATTTACCTTGTTTGGAAAAAATATGTCTCTTCGTATTCTCATCTCACCTCACTATATATAGACCCTTATACCCACTAAATGTAGAGAGCTTCCAGAGAGAATTTTGTGAGAGAAAACCCTAGAGAAAAACAAGATTGTCTCATCCCCAATCTTCATCTAAGAAACTCTACAAATTCCTTTACTCTCTTTCTCTCCATTGTCATACCCTTGAGAGGTCTTTTACCAAATCCTTATCTCACCACACCCACGTCTGTGAGAAGGTTTATTTGGTGCTGAGGGAAGCAGTTTGGAAGAAACCAATATACATTGGTTGCTGCTATGGTCAAGTAGCGGAATCCGGGAAGCTAAAGAAGAAATAAGTTCGGTGTAACCTCGTTGGAGCAAGAAGCTTGGAGGGCTTAGGTACCTGGGTAGATTAGGCTTGGAAGGTCTTTTGCTGTTCATGTATCCCAACTACATTCTTTAGTGGATTTTATCACCACTTGGAGGGCGGCGAAGAGATTTTACGCCGAGGACTTCGGTTTCCTCTTCGATAACACATCGTGTGTTGTCCGTGTGTTTGCATCATTCTTCCCTTTATCTTTATCTTATATTTACTGCTGTGGATGTGTTTATATTTGGCTTAGATTGTCTATCAATTCTGTTATTGGCTTATTATCATGTTCCGCACATTAATTGTTTGATATAAAGCTTGAATTGGTAATTTTATAATTTGGGGTCTAAACTTTCAAGGGTGTTTCATACCCATATTGAACTTTCAATTACCTTCTACTTTCTAGTAGTCTAGTATCTTCTTTTCTCTTCTATTTTTTTCTATAATTTTGTTTATTAGGTTAAGTTAACGACTGACTAATGGTGTGCACCTTAAGTTTTTTTTTTTTTTTTTTTTTATATATTTTTTTATAATCTATTTGGGATGACACAAATTTTTTTTTAATATAATATATTCTGAGCAATAAGAATGTGTAATAAACAAGGTTATCCGGAATGGAACTTATTCATGTGAATATATTTCTATAGGAATTTCTTATATTATCTATTTATACCAGGGTGTAGTCCTGTGAATATGCACAAGTACAATTTTAAAAAAAATCACAATTATACAATTCAAATTATTCATGATATTAGCTTACACTTTTTTAAAATCATATATTTCTAAAATATGTAATGGTTTCTTTTATATATATATATATATATAATTTAGAATTTAATTACTTTTAGACTTTTCGGTTTTTGCACATAATAATTCACTTACCACAAAAATTAAAAACTTAGATGAACATGTAGTGAAAAATTGGACTCCAATTGGAATCCAATTTAGAATCTAATTGGATTTGAACTCTTCAATTTTTACAATCAATAATTCACTTGGTAAAAAATTAAAAATTTAATAGGATACGTGGTGCAAAATTAAGAATCCAATTAAAATATAATTGGATTTTCTCTAAATTTTGACTCTCTCTCTCTCTCTCTATATATATATATATATATATATACATACTAGTGTGTAGTCTCATGCATATATACTAATACAATTAAAAATAATCACAATTATACATTTTTTTTATAGAAGATATTCAAATTATATATAGTATTAGCTTACACTTTTTTAAATCATATATTTCTAAAATATGTAATGGTTTTTCATTATATATATATATATATATAATTTAGAATTTAATTGGATTTAGACTCTTCAGTTTTTTTTACTCAATAATTTACTTGCCATAAAAATTAAAGAATAATAATGAACATGTGGCGAAAAATTAGACTCAAATTAAAATCTAATTGGATTTGGACTTTTCAATTTTTACACTCAATAATTTACCTGGCACAAAATTAAAAATTAAATGAGACACATGGATTTAAGGTGAGCAATATTCAAACGAAAGAAACTGTACATCATTTGAAAGAGTGTGTTTGGCTATATATATATATATGTGTGTGTGTGTGTGTGTGTTTGTGTACTTATTTTTTCAATTAATAAAAACATTACATATTAATTGGCTGAGGTGCCAAACATATTACTAACCTACATATTGCCTTGTGTGTCCCTAAACTTTCTAGTTCTAATTACTAACTTAATCAATTATTGGATTTTAATTTGTCAATCAAATGGCTGAAAGCTTTTTCTTTCTTTGCTTCTTTTGTTTGGTTATACATGGCTAATTGCCGACACAAGCATTTCACAATTCACACCGCTTTGCTGTTAATAAACCTAAGTTACACCTTATTTTGTTTTGGTATTTATCACAAAAGCCCTCTTTACATGAATCATTTACCTAAAAGCCAGCTTTATTTTCAGGATACATCCTTCTTTTCGTATAAATTATTAGTATATCAATATCAAGGTTATATTAACAAACTTACAGGCAGATTTTTCTTCAGCTTTTAAGAAAATAAACTTATTCACTTGAGCCGAAACAAAAACCTGGCAGGATTAAAATAAAGAATAATGCACCTTTGTAAAGAGAATTGTGCATGAATTTCTTCCGGTTCTAGTGAAAAAAGACCAATTGCGTGTGGACTTATAAAAATTACTTCAATTTCATAATGACAAACTAGGATTTTAAAATCGGCTTTTGGATTCTAAAACTAGGATTGTCCAAAGCATATTCACAATTATACGCGATTAAATATAATATATTCATGAGTGGTGACCGAATTCAAAAATATATGGTCCATAACTCCATATTTTATTATTAAAAAAACAGCCACCAGTTTCTTGAGCTTACTCTCACGTTGAGAAAGGAACAACTTAAACTAATATTTTATAAATTATACAAATTAGAGCAACCAAACTAAAAATTCTGACAGAAAATTATAACTAATCAATCATAAAAAGACACCCTTATATTTAATGCCCTTAAAATGTCTATTAACTTTTCTCTTTAATTATTATTATTGTTGTTGAAACCGCTTTTTATAAGTGAATCAATTTGAAAATATTGAAAAGTAATAATAATTGAGTGTTCAAACTAACTTTTTATACTGAATTTTGGATGTTGTTGATATTTGGTTTTCTTACCAATGAAATAACCTATTAACAAATTTTCTAAGAGCACTTGTTAACCAGATCCATATATAATTAAAAAGGTGATTCAAGTGATGACTTACTAGAAATGTGCATAAAGTTTTCTTATAAAGCGATTAGAAGGAATCTTATCTAATGGTAATTTATAAAATTATTCACATATATTATTTAAACAAGTCATGTGAGTTATTAGATAAGTTATATAATTTTTTTTTTAAAAAGGTCATATAACTAAAAATACACATAGATAGTTTTATCCATTGCCATACAATTGGTTGGAAGAATTTTTCTCCAATCATTAAGTTAATTTATATATATAATGCATTTCGAAATACTTGACACCCCTTAAAATAGATAAATAAAGCTCTATTTGTAGAGCATTGAACTGGCCTCCAACAGATACAGCGAAAGCTTAAACATATCAAAAAATATACTCCATCCTTGACTTAAAAAACCAATTTCTCTAAGTCCAACCATTAAAATCGAAGCCTTACAGCCAAATCTTTAATTTCATACATATTAGCCAATTATATATGAGAAGATTATGTCCAAAACATTTTCACAATACTTTAATAATAAAAATTTTCTTTAAAAGAATGATGAAGTGAATAATATTAACAGGTACCCTTATGGCAATTGTTAATAAATTATATTAAGAAAATTTTGACATCACTTTTGTAGAAAATATAAAAAGATATCAACAAAATTAATTACTTTATCATTTTCCCATAAAATATTTTTATAAATAGTTCCTAAACTAATGCCCATAGGGCATTTTTTAACATTTTTCTGATAAAAAATAGATGGTAGGTAGTTACTAGTTCTAATTTGAACCTACCATTAAAATTATATTTTTGCCCAGTAATAATAGGCAATAACATGTTACTTAGGATTTTTTGTGAGGATATATATCCTTTTTTTTTATAATATATAAGGCATCACCTAGTTGATTGCCTAATTAAATGACCATTAAAACTTGATAGATAATCATAGTACTAGGAATATAAATAAGGGTGTGGTTTACTTCAAGTAGTTTTTTAAATTGATATTTCCTTTCATTTTAATGAGAAACTGTGATTTTGTCACCCACTAACAATTAACACATTCGTTTTAACAAGAACTAACAAAATGTCAAATTCAAAAACAACTGAAAGTAAGTTAAACCTTAAATTAAATAGATTACTACAAAATTTAAAGAAGCAAAAAGAAAAGAATGAGCTAGATAATATAAGGATGGAATTGGTACCTGCAACTGGGATCTCAACGGCGAATTCAGTGTAGCAAAAAACAGAGAGCAATGCAGAGATACCCGAAATGACGTAGGACAATACAACAGCAGGTCCTGCATGTTGTTGAGCCTCAAGCCCTGTAAGGACGAAGATCCCAGCTCCAATCACAGCTCCTATACCAAACCATATTAGGTCCCACCACGACAATGTCTTCTTCATCTCGTGCTGGCTCCGTGCCTTCATATCCACAAGCTCCGTCTCGTCCAACGACCGAGTCAGCACTCGATCTTTCAGCCTATGTGGTGTGTCCTTCAATGCCCTCACATAGTTTCCCCAGCTACGAAAAGATTCATCTGGGAGAAATTTGTTTTTTGCGAACGAGCACCCTCGTTTCCAAAAACCTTCCTCCCTTCCGTTTTCTCCCATCCTGATTCAACCTCTCTCTCTCTCTCTCTCTCTCTCTCTCTGTGTGTTTGGTTTCCAAGAATATAGAGAGAGAGAGAGAGATGAAAGTAATAGTATAATGAATCTTTTGATGAAGCACACAGCTAGCGTATGAATAATATTGTTTCCATATATATAGCTGTAAATAGCACGATTTTAGAATCATAAATACAATTATCTACTTGNTTGTGTGCTCTTTAAGTTTTTTTTTTTTTTTTTTTTTATATATTTTTTTATAATCTATTTGGGCTAGGGCCACTATGCTGATTTGTTTATTACAAATTTTTTTTTATCAGTTTAGATTATTTAGGCTCCATTTGAAGTCCTGAAATAAGAAATTTTGTTTTCTTTCCTTCATAGCACATGATATTTAATATCGCTATAAGATCGGGATCCTATAAGATCCTAAGATCTAGATTAGAATCCTACAGTGATTTCACCTTAGTTGAGATCTTAGTGGGATCTTGGAACTTTTAGGGATGTAGGATCTTAGGATCTTAAGATTCTAAGATTCGGATCAAGATACTGATGAACATGGACGTAACACTTTTCTCTAAAAAGTAAAAGCTAGAAAGTTGAAATACTAATTCCAATCTAAGGATTAATTCCAATGTTCAATTGCACTAGACCCAATCCAAGTCCTCAGAACCAAAAGAGATTTAAGGTTTTGAATTATTAAATAATTTAATAAGGTTTCGAATTGTTAAATTATTGATGACATCATAAATAATTTAATAAGTTAAAAAATAAAAAATGGAACAAATTTTAAAAAATATGTCTTCTTGATCTTTTTTTTTTTTTTTTTAAATGGTGAAATTAAATAATTTTTAAGTACATTTTCTCAAATTTTATGTAGGAAAATATATTAAAAAAATACATGATAAACCAAAAAAAAAAAAAAATACTAGTCACAATAAATATTTATGATTTTAATTATATATTTAAAGTTATACATCTTCTAATGGGATTATTTGATTTTTTTATAAATATTATATATCTAAGTTTTTTTAAACTTAATTTAAACCATATTTTCTTCATTGGTCTTGCTCCCCTCCTGCTATAAACTCTCCTATTTCTTATCATTGTAATATAGAAGAAAGATACTTGGCAAACTAACAATCCAAATGGTATACTTCTTGAGGATGTTCGTTTGGTTGATAGTTCTTTTAATTAATTATGTTATTCTCATGTTAAGAGAGAAGGTAATAAGGTTGCTCATAGTCTAGCTTGGTTTGCTGTTAATGTAACACACTTTCTTGTGTGAATGAAGGATGTTCCATCACGGTTTATTTCTGTACTTCAAGCTTATTTAGCCAGCTTTTCTTAATTTTATGCAATTTTGTCTTCTTTCTCCCAAAAAAAAAAAAAAAATCTAAAGGCAAAAAAAGTAGCCACATCTCTCTCTCTCTCTCAACCTTTAGCAAGCAAACCCACCATCATACATTAACACTATTGGCAGCGGATGACAAGGAGCTGTCAGAAATAATGTTAGAGATCGATATCATTTGAGAAGCTTGGCTAACGTGTCAAAATTGTTGCTACAATCATCTAGAAGCTTAACAATTTTTTTCTTTGATTTTTTTATTCCTAATTTCCAACGTCTATCTCTCTTCCTCTTGCCATTGATTTCATCACCACTGTGTGGTTAGTTTTCTCTCCTTATGTTTTTGGCACTTCATTTTGCGATATATTTGATGGATGTATGTGTATTTTGGGTGATTGATAATATTTACTTGATTTTACTTTTTTAGGTTTCTTTAGATTGTTCTTAGGGTTTCAGTTTAAGAGAGACGAACCCTACAAAACGCGGGGGTATTGGGCTGTGTTTGTAAAAACACGACCCCAGACATACTAAAGCTGCTTTTTTCTTAAAGAAAAAACGAAATTCACATTTTAAACTTGGGGCCATAGAAGGGTTCTGAAGCCGCATTTTTTTTAGTTGTAGCCGCATTTTTAAACGCGAAACTATGGCCTCGTTTAAAACACGCGGCCTTAGGTCCTTCATATTTAATTTTTTTTGGCAAACCATTTTAAAGACTTATTGCTCTAGTTGGCTTTTACCTCTTCTAGGTTTTTGGATTTGCCCAAAAATATTTATTTCAATTTGGGTGATATGTTATTCTTCGGTGAAGCAAGGTAGCTATTTTTTTGCTTTTGAATTGTTAGTCTACTAGGTGCTTTTCTTCTATTTTAAAATAGGAGGGAACGGGAGACCTTGTAACAGGAGGGGAGCTAGACCCTTTTTTTTTCACTATAGGAAGCATTGTTGCCTTGGTAATGATGTGTATATTGCAATTTGTGATCTTTTGTTCACAAGTTCTTAAAAAAAAAAAAAGGTCTAGAAAATAAGGATGGTACATACTTGCACTTGGGATCTCAACGACGAATTCAATATATATATATATATATATATACATACTAGTGTGTAGTCTCATGCATATATACTAATACAATTAAAAATAATCACAATTATACATTTTTTTTATAGAAGATATTCAAATTATATATAGTATTAGCTTACACTTTTTTAAATCATATATTTCTAAAATATGTAATGGTTTTTCATTATATATATATATATATATAATTTAGAATTTAATTGGATTTAGACTCTTCAGTTTTTTTTACTCAATAATTTACTTGCCATAAAAATTAAAGAATAATAATGAACATGTGGCGAAAAATTAGACTCAAATTAAAATCTAATTGGATTTGGACTTTTCAATTTTTACACTCAATAATTTACCTGGCACAAAATTAAAAATTAAATGAGACACATGGATTTAAGGTGAGCAATATTCAAACGAAAGAAACTGTACATCATTTGAAAGAGTGTGTTTGGCTATATATATATATATGTGTGTGTGTGTGTGTGTGTTTGTGTACTTATTTTTTCAATTAATAAAAACATTACATATTAATTGGCTGAGGTGCCAAACATATTACTAACCTACATATTGCCTTGTGTGTCCCTAAACTTTCTAGTTCTAATTACTAACTTAATCAATTATTGGATTTTAATTTGTCAATCAAATGGCTGAAAGCTTTTTCTTTCTTTGCTTCTTTTGTTTGGTTATACATGGCTAATTGCCGACACAAGCATTTCACAATTCACACCGCTTTGCTGTTAATAAACCTAAGTTACACCTTATTTTGTTTTGGTATTTATCACAAAAGCCCTCTTTACATGAATCATTTACCTAAAAGCCAGCTTTATTTTCAGGATACATCCTTCTTTTCGTATAAATTATTAGTATATCAATATCAAGGTTATATTAACAAACTTACAGGCAGATTTTTCTTCAGCTTTTAAGAAAATAAACTTATTCACTTGAGCCGAAACAAAAACCTGGCAGGATTAAAATAAAGAATAATGCACCTTTGTAAAGAGAATTGTGCATGAATTTCTTCCGGTTCTAGTGAAAAAAGACCAATTGCGTGTGGACTTATAAAAATTACTTCAATTTCATAATGACAAACTAGGATTTTAAAATCGGCTTTTGGATTCTAAAACTAGGATTGTCCAAAGCATATTCACAATTATACGCGATTAAATATAATATATTCATGAGTGGTGACCGAATTCAAAAATATATGGTCCATAACTCCATATTTTATTATTAAAAAAACAGCCACCAGTTTCTTGAGCTTACTCTCACGTTGAGAAAGGAACAACTTAAACTAATATTTTATAAATTATACAAATTAGAGCAACCAAACTAAAAATTCTGACAGAAAATTATAACTAATCAATCATAAAAAGACACCCTTATATTTAATGCCCTTAAAATGTCTATTAACTTTTCTCTTTAATTATTATTATTGTTGTTGAAACCGCTTTTTATAAGTGAATCAATTTGAAAATATTGAAAAGTAATAATAATTGAGTGTTCAAACTAACTTTTTATACTGAATTTTGGATGTTGTTGATATTTGGTTTTCTTACCAATGAAATAACCTATTAACAAATTTTCTAAGAGCACTTGTTAACCAGATCCATATATAATTAAAAAGGTGATTCAAGTGATGACTTACTAGAAATGTGCATAAAGTTTTCTTATAAAGCGATTAGAAGGAATCTTATCTAATGGTAATTTATAAAATTATTCACATATATTATTTAAACAAGTCATGTGAGTTATTAGATAAGTTATATAATTTTTTTTTTAAAAAGGTCATATAACTAAAAATACACATAGATAGTTTTATCCATTGCCATACAATTGGTTGGAAGAATTTTTCTCCAATCATTAAGTTAATTTATATATATAATGCATTTCGAAATACTTGACACCCCTTAAAATAGATAAATAAAGCTCTATTTGTAGAGCATTGAACTGGCCTCCAACAGATACAGCGAAAGCTTAAACATATCAAAAAATATACTCCATCCTTGACTTAAAAAACCAATTTCTCTAAGTCCAACCATTAAAATCGAAGCCTTACAGCCAAATCTTTAATTTCATACATATTAGCCAATTATATATGAGAAGATTATGTCCAAAACATTTTCACAATACTTTAATAATAAAAATTTTCTTTAAAAGAATGATGAAGTGAATAATATTAACAGGTACCCTTATGGCAATTGTTAATAAATTATATTAAGAAAATTTTGACATCACTTTTGTAGAAAATATAAAAAGATATCAACAAAATTAATTACTTTATCATTTTCCCATAAAATATTTTTATAAATAGTTCCTAAACTAATGCCCATAGGGCATTTTTTAACATTTTTCTGATAAAAAATAGATGGTAGGTAGTTACTAGTTCTAATTTGAACCTACCATTAAAATTATATTTTTGCCCAGTAATAATAGGCAATAACATGTTACTTAGGATTTTTTGTGAGGATATATATCCTTTTTTTTTATAATATATAAGGCATCACCTAGTTGATTGCCTAATTAAATGACCATTAAAACTTGATAGATAATCATAGTACTAGGAATATAAATAAGGGTGTGGTTTACTTCAAGTAGTTTTTTAAATTGATATTTCCTTTCATTTTAATGAGAAACTGTGATTTTGTCACCCACTAACAATTAACACATTCGTTTTAACAAGAACTAACAAAATGTCAAATTCAAAAACAACTGAAAGTAAGTTAAACCTTAAATTAAATAGATTACTACAAAATTTAAAGAAGCAAAAAGAAAAGAATGAGCTAGATAATATAAGGATGGAATTGGTACCTGCAACTGGGATCTCAACGGCGAATTCAGTGTAGCAAAAAACAGAGAGCAATGCAGAGATACCCGAAATGACGTAGGACAATACAACAGCAGGTCCTGCATGTTGTTGAGCCTCAAGCCCTGTAAGGACGAAGATCCCAGCTCCAATCACAGCTCCTATACCAAACCATATTAGGTCCCACCACGACAATGTCTTCTTCATCTCGTGCTGGCTCCGTGCCTTCATATCCACAAGCTCCGTCTCGTCCAACGACCGAGTCAGCACTCGATCTTTCAGCCTATGTGGTGTGTCCTTCAATGCCCTCACATAGTTTCCCCAGCTACGAAAAGATTCATCTGGGAGAAATTTGTTTTTTGCGAACGAGCACCCTCGTTTCCAAAAACCTTCCTCCCTTCCGTTTTCTCCCATCCTGATTCAACCTCTCTCTCTCTCTCTCTCTCTCTCTCTGTGTGTTTGGTTTCCAAGAATATAGAGAGAGAGAGAGAGATGAAAGTAATAGTATAATGAATCTTTTGATGAAGCACACAGCTAGCGTATGAATAATATTGTTTCCATATATATAGCTGTAAATAGCACGATTTTAGAATCATAAATACAATTATCTACTTGAATTCTTTTTTTTTAGTACTATTATTTTAATTTGATTGTATACTATTTAAATTAGGTTCTCCTATTAGATTCAAATATTTGATATTTTAATTTAAATATTTTTTTAGAAAGATTTTTTTTTTTTTTTTTTTTTGGGGGGGAGATTAATCTAGAAAGATAGTAATCTTATTGATCAATGTAGTCAAGTGTTGAAATTTAATTGCGAAACCTAATATACTCCATCTAAGATAATGTATATAAATTTCTTATCCAACTTATAATTACAATAAAGAGAGGCAATTTAAATGTGGATATCCTTATTGGAAAGATTAAAAGTGTCGCTTAACAATGCATCTACATCACTACATATATTTTTAGTTGGCCTATTAATAAGTAATAATGTATTGACTGTTGATTTTATGAATCACCGTGAGTTGGAGCTATTTTAAAAAAGGATATAATTTTTCTTAAAGTTAGTTTGAAGGAAGATTTCTTCAACTTACTAGATAATAACTTAAATTTTTTTTTTTCAAAAATTTTGTCAAATAATATTTTTTAGAAAGAAAATGAAGAGTAATTATGTTTCCCAAAAAAAAAAAAAGGCAATTATTTCCATGCATTAAAATCAAGGAAATCAATTGGCTTGAATTAAATACCAACTCTAAGGATCAATTACTTTTCAAGAAAGGTTATTTAAATAAGTAAACTCAGATTTGATTACGGGATCTCTAATAGTTAAAAAGAAATGTTCGGATCATAACTTTTGATACAACTTGCCACATGGTAAGTTGTGAGTAGTGGAGAAAAAGTGGTGGGTCCGTACTCCTACCCAACTTGCCATATGACAAGTTGTGGTAGAAATTGTATAATAAGTTGTAGTCCTAGTATTGCATAGTTAAAATGAAAATTGAAAAGTCAAAGATTCGAGAAAAGTGAAAAAAAAAATACAATGAAAAGGTATCAAAGAGTTTCTCTAGTGATTGGTGGAAGAGAAGTGGGTTAAAGAGAGATTCTGGTATGAACTATTCACTACCAAAAAAAAAAAAAAAAAAACCCTACCTATAGTAGCGTTTTTTTTAGTGGCATTCAGAAAAAACGCCACTATGTATCCTATAATGGCGTTTTCTAAAGATATTGCTATAGGCATATCTATAGCCGCGTTTAGGGGGCTCTAAAGTGGTGTTTGTAAAATGCTGCTATAGGTCTTTTGAATAAAAATAAAAAGGACCAATAGCAACATTTCATAAACACTACTATATGTTCTAGTCTTACAAGGGTCTATAGTGCCGTTTGTAAAATACTGCTATATCCCAACCTTAAAAAAAAAAAATTTGAGGGACCTATAGCAGTGTTTAATAAACGCTACTATAGGCCCTTGTCTTATAAGGGCCACTATAGACCAACCCTAAACAAAAAAATTTGAGGGACCTATAACAGCATTTCATAAACGCCACTATACATCCTTTTTAAAAATAAAAATAAAAAACCAACCAATTTTTTTTTTTTAAAGTTCCCTCATATATATATATATATATGTTTTTAAGTATATGTATATAAATGAGGGACTTATAGTGGTAATTGTAAAACACTGCTATAGCTCAACCTCAAAAAAAATTGAGAGACCTATAGCAACATTTAATAAACACCACTATAGGCCCTTTTGTCTTATAGGGGCCTATAATGGCATTTGTGAAATGTTGCTATAGCCCAACCCAAAAAAAAAAAAAATATATATTGAAGGGCCTATAGCAGCATTTATTAAACGCTGCTATAGGCCCTTTATCTTACAAGAACTTATAGTGGCCTTTGTGAAACGTTGCTATAGCCTAACCCGAGAAAAAAAATACAAAATTTTGGGGACCTAACAGCATTTCAGAAACGCCACCATAGCTCTTGGTCTTACAAGGACCTATAGTGGCATTATAGCCCAACAAAAAAAAAAAAAAAAAATTAAGGACCTATAACTAGGGGTAGCAATTTGTGTTCGCATGTTGGGTTCTTGTCGTGTCAACTTATGAGTATTCGATTATATGAGTTAACACTAACCTGACATGTTTATTAAACGGGTCAAGATTTCTCAACCCTAATATGACCTATTTATTAAACGAGTCAGTTGTATCGAACTATTTATCAGATTTTATCAAAATGAAAAAAAAAAAAAATAGTTTTAACCAAGTTGATATGATTTATGAAAAACCAGAAAATATTAATATTTTTAATATAAAATTCAGAACTAATAATTATTCAAAACTAAAGCATGTCTCAATGTCACAAATAATCAATCATAATATGTCAAAGAAAATAAACCATAATAATTAATAAGTTTATAAACTTAGGGTTTGAAGGGTATATTGGTAAAATGTAATTTAATTTAACGAGTCAGACAGATCAAACAGGTTCTGTAGTCTATAGTGGCATTTGTAAAACACCACTATAATCCAACCTGAAAAAACAAAAAAAACAAAAAAAAAAACAAAACAAAACTTGAGGACCTATAGCAGCGTTTTAGAAACACCACTATAGGTCCTAATCTCACAAGAGCCTATAGTGGTGTTTGTAAAATGCTGCCCAACCCAAAAAATTTAAAAAAAAAAAAAAAAAATCATAACCATGTATGTACATTTACTCAAACTTTTGAATTTTGTTTCCTTTTTGTTTTTCTCATCTACCTCATTAAGACTATCTGCATCAGTGGATGTAAAATTTTTGTTTATTTTGCAAAAAAAAAAAAAAAAAATCCTACTTTTTCTATTTTGTACACTCATTTTTACAAAACACCCACATCATTTGTCTATTCTACACCCTCTTTTATTTAAATAATATTTTTCTCACAATTTTTTTATCATTTCACAGCTACCCATGGCCCTACTAGCTTTAACACACACTTCAACTCCAATAATATATCTTATCTCTATCTCTCTTTCTTTTTCTTTTTCTTTTTCTCTTTCTCTTTCTTCTTTCTTCTGTTTTCTTTTCCTTCTCCTTCTTTCTTCTTTTGCATTGTTTCTTCTTCAGCGTCTTTTTCTTTCTTCTTCTTCTTGTAAGACTGAAACAAGAATTTAAAGACTCTTGGTAGATAAGCTTTTTTTCTTTTTCTTTTTTTTCTTTTGCTGCTGAGGAACACTTAAGCCGCCATTAGTGACACTTGTTCTTTTGCTATTTCTGTATTTTCTTCTTCTTCTTTTGCAATTTGGGTTTGATTATTTATATGAGTTTGATGATTTTTCTTTTTTTTTTTTTTTTTGAGGAGAGGTTTTGATGAATTTGGGATCTTGATTTAGATTAAGTTTTAAGAATTTTATGATTTGTTGTTTGATTTAAGAGAAGAAAAAAGGAGAAGAGGGTAGAGGAAGAGAGAGATCGATCGAATGAGAGAGGAGAGATAATCAGATGATAGATGAGAGAGAAAAATAATAATAAAAATATAAAATAGAAAGTTACAATAACCATGTAAATAAGCACAGTTACTGTAGCAACTTTGGATATTTAGACAACTTTGTCTTGACTTATGTGGAAGATTTTCGAGGCAAAATGTGTAAAATTTGTTGCTTTTTGTATATTGTAAAGTTTTACATCCACTGATGTGGATGCTCTAACTCTCCCACCTTCCTACCTATCTCCATTATATCTTTGGCAATAAATTTTCCCCACCTACCTCGCCTACCCCCATTCTTCTCCTTTTGCTTTTCCTTCTTTTGCTTTTTGGAATACTACGACCCATTCAAATTTCAAAATAACAATTTTTGCTATGATTTATTCTCACTTCTCTCTCACATTTACTCTGTCATCTCTTTCACTCCCTCCATCTCTCCTCTCTCTCAGTTCTCCCTCTCATTCTCTTCTCCCTTCCATGGACGGAACTCACATGCTCTACCACCTACGGCTACCAACACCACTCTCTTCTCCATTCCATGGCTAGACTGTCTCTCTCTATATCTTCAAACCCAAAAAAAAGATCTCTCAAACCCGTTTTTGAGGTGGGTTGAGGTTGCGGAGGCGTGGAGATTGTGAAGCCGTGGTGGAACCATAGTAGTGGCTAGGTAATGGTGGTTGTGAGGTTAGGTTTCAATGCTGGGTATTTTATTTATTTTTTAATTTTAATTTTAGTTTTTGGTTCCGATGGGATTTTGGTGGGCATAGGGCAATGGGCATGGTGGTGCCAGGTTTATGGTTGGTTTGGTGTCATGGTGGTTGCTGTGTGGTAGTGATAGGGGTTTTTGATAGTTTTTTTAATGGGTTGTGGCTGGGTTTGTTGTTGGTTTTTGGTTGGTTTGTGGGTTGGTATTTGCTCGATTTGTGGGGGGTTTGGGGTCACGGTAGTTGCTATGTGGAGGTGGTGTGGTTGAGAGGGTGGTTGCTATGTGGAGGTGTGGTTGAGAGAGTGACAGAGAGACAGAAATTAAAGAGGAGTGATATTTTTTTTGGGTTGTTCATCATTTTTGTTTGATGTTTCTAGGTTGTTTATCGTGTTTATCATGTTTGTGTTTGATTTTTCTAGTTCTTCAAATTTTTGTCTATTTAGATTTGTTTTTGTTGTTTTATTTTTTATTTTTTATTTTTTTATGAGTTGTTGTTTTATTTTTATTTTTACCTATATATGGATTTTTTAAAATTTTAGAGCATTTATATCTGTTATTGTTTCTTTATTTATTTATTTTTTTTGAATGGGTTGTTGTTATATTTTTATTTTTATCTGTTTATGGAATTTTTAAAAGTTTAGAGCATTTAATTTTATGTTTCATAAATTTTATAATCTATTTGATTTATATGAAATTATGAAAATTATGAAAAAGGTGTAATAAAAAAAATCCAATTTTATGTTTATAATTTTTTGCTTTCAAATTTTATAAATTTATAAAAAAGAAAAAAAAAGCTTTTGATTACCAAAAATTATAAGGGTAATTAAAAAAAAATTGTGTTGGTGCTTTTTGGCTATAGTGGCGTTTTAAAATGCTGCTATAGCCATTTTTAAAAAATGCCACTATAAGTCCATAATCATGGTACAATAGTGATGTATGTAACTACCACTATAGAAAATGTCGTTATACCCAAATGGGCCTATAGCGGCATATCACCAATGCCATTATAGATCCAGTTTTTTGTAGTGATTTGATTGTGCTGTTAAAACTTTGAAAAGAGAACATTATTCAAGACAGGTAATTTTTAGCATTATTTTTATTAACTAACATGGTCTTTATAGTAAGGGTAATTAACTTTGTCCAAATAGTAGTAATTATACATTAATGTAAATTTTGGTAGTAACTATAATAGTGATCATCTGAGAATGCCAAGGAAAAGGCTTGGCACACATGGTCGGAATCATCCCTCTCCCCTTAACTGTCATAGAGCTTGAAACTTTGGCTATATCGAAAGCTTTACAGTTGGATGCTAATCTGAGTTTGGAAGATGTCACTCCAGAGGGAGTTTCAGAGATTGCAATGAACGCTTTGAATGCAAATTCATGGTCTTTGGAATCCTTTGGTTTACTTAGTTGTGATGTTAAATGTTTTGCAAGGTTATTTCATTGTATTAGGTTTTCACATGTTCGTAGAGAAGGATTGTTGTATTCTCACATTAAGAGAAACGACAATGGAGTTGCTCATAGTCTAGCTAAAAATGCATTATGCATACCAGATTTTCAAGTATGGATGGATGATGTCCTATCTCATATTGGTTCGATTTTACAATTGGATGTAGTTGAATTTTATTAATAAAATCCATCAGTTTCTTTCTCAAAAAAAAAAAAAAAAAAACAGTATTTTTATTAATTGCATGATATTTGTAGGAATTAACTTGGCCTAGATAGCAGTAATTCTTCTCTTTCTTCTTCTCAAAAAAGATAGTAGTAATTATACAGTAAAGTATCTATACTACTATTTATAGAGTTTTTTTGTTTTTTGGATGAACATTTCGTTGGTTCAAAAATACCCCTACACCCTAGGCAAAACTTAGGAATAATTTGGTAAAAATACTTCTTTAACTCCAACTAAAACAATAAAATATTGCCTACAAAACAGGACCACTCTCATGTTGGTTTTCAAATTATTTGATCCATTTATTAAATTAAATTCTAAAAAAATATATATAAAAAATTAAAAAAAAAACACATTTACGTAAAAATAAATAAATTAATTAAATATCAATATCTCATTTAAAAAAAAAAAAAATAAAAAATTAAAAAAAAAACACATTTACGTAAAAATAAATAAATTAATTAAATATCAATATCTCATTTAAAAAAAAAAAAAACTCCTAAAATTACTAAAAAAATTTATGTTTTGGTTTTTTTAATGTTTTTTTATTTTTTTTATTGCTATTAATCTATCTATATATATCCTTCTTTTTTCTTTTTCTTTTTTTTTACTAAAATCTATCTATAAATATCCTATTCAACCCGCGAATGAGCGTGTGCCCAGAAGCTAATAATTATTAAAGCAATGTTTTTCATAACCGTGGAAAGATTCGCAGTTATATAGAATCTTTCAAATGAAGAATTTAGTTGGACGGCTGGGATTGGATTCATAAAAGGACCATATGGCGGGTCCATAAGGACTGGAACCCACTTGATATCATATGTATCATGTGTGAAATCTATAAAAATCGTAAGAGATGTTATCTAGCTAGAGGCCGCTTCCTCCTTGCTATTACAAAATATAGACAACACGGAAAATCATTATGATACTTTTTCGTTAAATTATAATTTTATGTTTGGATTATATGATAGTAGTACGGATTAGAATAGGGTGCAATACCTAGCGTATTGCATACTTTGCGATTGATCCTTCTCACACAAATTTTTTTACAACTTTTATTTTTTAACTTTAACTTTTTTACATCTTTTTAATTTTTTTTATTCAAGAGTTGATATTGAAAGTTTCTTTTTTTAATTGTCAATCTTAACCCTTGATAGCAATTGCATCAGGTAGTGCACCTTATCTTAATCCATATATTTCAATAGCTTTAAGAATAAATAAATTATTGATGTGATAGTAGTCATAGTATTATCTTTTTGAACCTTTGAAGTTTATATTGGTCACACTTAGACCGTGCGAATGTTTTGTCTTAATTTCTGGTCAACATTTGAGAGGCCCACAATGATGTTGTATAATAATTTGAGTGTATGCCTTGGATAGTCGGATTCATACTTATTATTATTATGGACCATGATCCCGTGCAATACTTAAGATTTTGCATTAGTTGCAAATGCTCACACTTCTTTCATAAAATTTTTTTATTTCTTTGTTTTTAACCTTGCACTTTTTATTTTTTATTTTTAATATTTTTTATTCAAGGATTGAGAATGAAATTTGCATTCTGAATTCTCAATCTCAACCATGGATAACTAATGCACATGATGGTTCAAGATATTGCACCTTATCTCAATCTTATTATTATTAAGAGAAAAACTATGTTCACAACATTTTCACAAGTCCTAAGTAATAGGATGTTATTGGTTGTAATAGGTAGGCAAAAAAGTAATTTAAATCATTGCTTCAAATTAGAACTAATAACAACTTACCACATATGAAAGACACCTTAATCCGTAGTTAAACCTAAAAAAAAAAAAAAAAAAAAAACCACCATCACATGCATGCTCTCACCACCAATATCACCTAATAGTGTCTTTGTCAACCCCAGCCATGTCTCCACCGTTCCAACTCTTCACCCCATTCCCTCTCCCCCGGTTCGGCCCCTTCCCTCTCTCACTCCACCGGTGCCAACTCCAACCCTCCTCTTCTCTCTTGTTGCCATTCCCATGCCCCACCCACCTCTTCGCCACCAAGGACCAATGCTCTTACCCTTGCTTTTCCAGCTCCGAATTTTTCCAAGATTGTTAACAAATCCCCATGTCTCTCTTGCTAATTTTTGTCCTTTTTTTTTTTAATTACAAAATATTAGGACCATATTTTATATATTTTGGTTTGTTTTGTGCGATATTTTGGATGATTTAATTTTGGATTCTTATTGTTGTGATAATTAGATTTTGAAAACTAAATTAAGTTTGTAATTTTTTAAAAGATTAACATTCCAACTAACTCTTCTTAATTTTTTGTCTTTTTGAAAAATGTTTTAGCTCGAGCTTATGTCAGTAGGTTTTGCTTTGAGGTTGTGTTGTGTTTTCCCTGTTCTTGTGTAGGGGTTATTTTGCTGTAGGTTGGCTTTTGTGATTTAGAGGTGTATTTTTTTGGTTGTTTCATTTGTGAGGTTTAGTTGTGTTTCTTAAGAACATATACGTTGGGTTTAAAGCTTTCCAGCTTAACAATTATGAAGCAACATCTTGACAATTATGAACATTCACCTTGGATTTGTTTTAGAGGCAGATTGTGTAAGGTTGAAATTTATCAACCATCTTGTTGGCTTTATTCCGTACCAATTTGCTTGTAATTTAAGCACTTAGTAAGCCTGTATTTAGGTGGGATTATTGTAAGGGTAGTATGTGAGAAGATGTGAAGAAAAACTCAAGTATGTGCAAGAAGGCAGAGATTCGCAGCTAGGACTCGTAGCTAACTCACGACTGGCAAGCCGCCAACTGCAGGCACATGAGATGCACACATGGGGAGCTGAAGGGTCGCGCCAGCTATTGCACTACAGGACAAAAGTCCCAGGCTAACCAGACCGTTACCTCGCGGCTTGAACTTGTGACTCAGACTAGTCGCGAGGCCAAGCCGCCAATCAGCCCTGTTTGGCAAAAACTGACTCTTCGTATTCCAAACACACACCACTATATATAAACCCTTATACCTATTAAATTGAGAGAGCTTCTAGAGAGAATTTTGTGAGAGAAACCCTAGAGAAAAATAAGATTGCCTCATCCTCAATCTTTACCTTAGAGACTCTACAAATTCCTCTTCTCTCTTCCTCTCCATCGTTACATTCTTGAGAGGCCTTTAGCTAAATCCTTATCTCACCACATCCACGTCTGTGAGAAGGTTTATTTGGTGCTGTTGGGAAGCAGTTTGGAAAGAACCAATATACATTGGCTGATGCTATGGTATAGTAGCGGAATCCGGGAAGCTAAAGAAGAAATAGGTTCGGCGTAACCTCATTGGAGCAAGAAGCTTGGAGGGCTTAGGTATTTGGGTAGATTAGGCTTGGAGGGTCTTCTACTGTTCATGTATCTCAACTACATTCTTTAGTGGATTATTTACTGCTTGGAAGGCGGCGAAGAGGTTTTACGCCGAGGACTTCGGTTTCCTCTTCGATAACACATCGTGTGTTGTCCGTGTGTTTGCATCTTCCTTCCCTTTATCTTTGCTTTATATTTACTGCTGTGGATGTGTTTATATTTGGCTTAGATTAGTTATCAATTCTGTGATTGGTTTATGTTCATTTTCCGCACATTAATTGTTTGATTATAAGCTTGATTTGATAATTTATTATTTGGGGTCTAAACGTTCAATGGTGTTTTATACACATATTGAACTTTCAATTGGTATTAGAGCAGGTTCACTCTTTGTGGTTTGATTACCTAAGTGCAATCCTAGACCCCTTGGCTATGGATGCAGCTGTAAAAAGGGTCATGCAGAATTGTAGTTTAGGTGTTTGTAATAATGACTCTATGAGTATGTTTGAAGGGTATTCTAAAAATGAACTCTTAGAGTTTATTAAATCTAAGAAACATGCTAGGATGTTCGTTCACATGCTGAAATACTTTGAAAATAAGAACCACATTCTACACAATAGTTTATGTGAGTCTAACTCTTTGATTGAGAAATACAAAAGAAGAAATAGAACATTGTGTGAAAATGTTGATAATCTAAAAAAGAAAATTCAATTTGGGAAAAGCTTGGAAAATAAAGATGAATTTCTGTTTAATGGTCAAGAATGTTTGTCCCATGCTTGTATGTTTGTGCACACCTCATTGAAGGTATTTAACTCGTGCTTATGGTACCTTGACAGTGAATGTTCTCGTCATATGACAGGAGATAAATCAATGTTTAAGACTCTTAAAGAGAAAGCATGTGATTATGTGACTTTTGGTGATGGGAGTCATGCTCAAGTTCTCGGGAAAGGGACGGTTGAAATACCAAGATTACCTCTACTAAAAGAAGTGCTATACATCAAAGGATTGAAGGCAAATCTCTTAAGTATCACTCAAATATGTCATGAAGACTTTCTTGTCCAATTCTCAAAGAAGGGGTGTATAATCATTGATGAAAAAGGGATTCAAGTCTTGGATGGAAATAGGACTACTGATAATTGCCATGGAGTAGTTCCTACGGCACCTATTTCGTGTAGAAGTGCTCGTGTTGATATGCTGAAACTTTGGCATCATAGGTTTGGACATGCAACTTCAAACAAGTATGTAAAGTCTCTAAACTTGAGGCAGTTAAAGGACTTCCAAAGTTTGGAAAGGTGGAGAAGACTATATGTGGAGCATGCCAAATGGGAAAACAAACAAAGGCAAACCATCACAAGGTGAATGTGATTGCTACCTCACGGTGTTTGGAGCTTCTTCACGTTGATCTAATGGGGCCTACAAGAATTGAAAGCCTAGGAGGGAAGAGATACATTATGGCGGTAGTTAATGATTTCTCAAGGTACTCTTGGGTGGAATTCCTTAGAGAGAAGTCCAAAGCATGTGATAAAATGCAAAGACTATGCAAGAGACTGCAGAATGAAAAAGGAGTTCCCATAGTCAAAATCAGAAGTGATCATGGGAAGGAATTCAAGAATGCTAAATTTGAAACGTTTTGTGAAGAGCATGGTATCAAGAAGGAATTTTCAGCTCCAAAGACTCCACAACAAAATGGGGTGGTTGAAAGAAAGAACTGGGTGATCCAAGAGATGGCAAGAGTCATGCTACTCAACAAAAACATACCTCAAAGTTTCTGGGCTAAAGCTGTGAACACATCTTGTCACATATGTAATAGAATCTATTTCCAAGCTGGGACGAAGAAGACGTCATATGAAATATGGAGAGAAACGAAACCCAAGATGAAGTATTTCAGAGAATTTGGGAGCACATGTTACGTTCTAAATGACAAGGAAAATCTGGGAAAATTTGATGCTAAAAGTGATGAAGGAATATTCCTAGGTTACTCCACAAATAGCCGAGCTTATAGAATGTACAACAAGCGTACTAAGACGGTGATTGAGTCAATCAATGTGGTCATAGATGACACCATATCAAAAAAGGAAATTAAGGATGATGGAAAGGGGCTCAAACTCAAGGAGAAAGAGGATGATGATGATATGTCCCTAAGTGATGATGCTGAGAAAGAAACTCCCGGAAAGGAGTCCACACCTCCTATATCCAGAAGAGAGACTAGATTAACACAAGAAATCTCAAGTCCACTCACTCCTCCAGAAGTTCAAACCTCAATTTCTCGAGATGAGGAACTCTCAACTTCCAAGAAGCCCTCATCAAGAGTGACACTCAATCACCCATCAAGTAATATTATTGGGGATGTGAACGAGGGACTTCATTTGAGAAAAGGGCCAAAGTATACTGCTAACCATGTAACATACAACTGCTATTTTGCTCAATTTGAACCTAAAAGGGTAGAAGAAGCACTGAAAGATGAGAATTGGGTAAAGTCTATGCACCAGGAGCTACACTAATTTGTTAGAAATGATGTGTGAAAATTGGTTCCAAGGCCTGAAGATACACATGTGATCGGAACCAAGTGGACTTTTAAGAACAAAATAGATGAAGATGGTGAAGTTATTCGAAATAAGTCTAGATTGGTGGCTCAAGGGTATACTCAAGTGGAAGGCATAGATTTTGATGAATCGTTTGCTCCGGTAGCAAGACTAGAGTCAATTCGAATTCTCTTGTCCATAGCATGCATCATGGATTTCAAGTTGTACTAAATAGATGTGAAGAGTGCCTTCTTAAAAAGCTTTCTAAATGAAGAAGTCTTTGTTAAATAACCAAAGGGGTTTGAAGATCCTCACTTTTCAGGTCATGTACAAAGATTGAAGAAAGCTTTGTATGGGTTGAAGCAGACACCAAAAGCATGGTATGATCGTCTCACTACTTACCTATTGGATCGTGGGTTCAAAAGAGGTTAAGTAGATCGAACATTGTTTGTTAAAAGAGATAACAAATCGCTCCTTGTCGCTCAAGTGTACGTGGATGATATTGTATTTGGATCCACAATTGATCAACTAGCTTATGAGTTCTCGGAAGAAATGAAAAGAGAATTTGAAATGAGCATGGTGGGAGAGTTAACCTACTTCCTAGGGCTTCAAGTGAAACAACGAAGAGATGGAATATTTATTTCTCAAGAGAAGTATGCCAAAAATCTTGTCAAAAGATTTGGTCTGGACTCTAAGAAACATACTTCTACTCCCATGAGTTCCTCGGCTAAGTTAAGCATTGATGCAGTCGGTGTTGACGTTGATCCAACACTTTATCAAAGTATGATTGGCAGTCTTCTCTATCTCACAGCAAGTAGGCCAAATATTGCATTCAGTGTCAGGGTATGTGCACGATTTCAAGCTGCTCCTAAAGAATCCCACTTAACAGCAGTTAAGCGAATCATCCGCTATATAAATGGCACATTTGACTATGGGATTTGGTATACAAAAGATTCGAATGAGTGTTTGGTAGGATATTCAGATGCTGATTGGGCAAGGTGCATTGATGATAGGAAAAGTACTTCTGGTGGGTGCTTCTATCTTGGAAATAACTTGGTTTCATGGATGAGCAAAATGCAAAATTCAGTATCCCTATCAACAGTTGAAGCTGAATACATTGCAGCAGGAAGTTGTTGTGCTCAATTGTTATGGATGAGAAAGTTATTGCATGACTATGGAATCTCTCAAGACACTATGTGTGTGTTCTGTGATAACACTAGTGCCATAAACTTGTCAAAGAATCCAGTTCAGCACTCCAAATCAAAGCATATTGAGATCCGCTATCACTTCATTCGAGACTTAGTAGAGGACAAGACAGTATGTCTAGAATTCATCAATACTGACAATCAAAAGGCAGACATATTCACCAAACCTCTTGATGGCCCGAGGTTTGAGTCCTTGCGTAAGACAATTGGTGTCAATATCATTCCTTAAACTCAATCTTCCTTGATACCTTATTGTGTTCGAGGTTGCTTTGTGTGTCTTATGTTTATCTTCATTTTTTTGTGGATATTTTTTTATCAAAGTTTTTACTGCTTTTGTGTCAAAAATCCAAAAACACATAAAAAGTAGAAAATCCAAAAAGATTGATCGGCTTTGTTGAGTTTTGTCTCAAAGCATGTTTTACCTTGTACCTTTGTACTAATGGTTTTGTACATTTAACGAGCTTAGCTTGTCTCTCATGCACTCATATCATTGTAGAAGAAATTCTGAAATTTATGTGACTGTTGTAAATAAATCTTCAACCTTGTCATGAATAATTAGTGAATGGTTTTGTTGATCTTGAGACATGCATAGACTCATGCCTATATATCTTCCCACTTTTTATTTTTATGCTTAAAAGAGCTCTCTAAATGTAAATCTCCAAATGAAAGAGATATAGAGCTGCAAAAGCCTATCACACATACTAGTATTTGACTAGGAAAAAAGAAAAGCGACCAATATAAAATGTATGATGCCCAAAAAGCCAAAGGCTAACTCATCAATTGAAATATCAAAAATTTCAAACATCTATCTCACAATGAGATTTTCTTTGCTCAAAAAGTGCAAATGATATGTTAAATATGGAGCCAAATGAAAAGCTTCAAAGAATTGTTATCAAGTGCATGTGGGAGGTCATATATGCATGTTTCAATAATTGAGATAGGTCACATTATCTAGTACTAGTTGTGTATGCCTTAATTGAATTGATCATTGAACCTTCACATTGGACTAAGGACTATCTCATTTTGATATCCACACACAACACACAAGTCTATGTTCAATGAATGCCATATTCATTTGTGTGATTGTACTTGATTAAATGTGTTTTCACAAACTCAATCTTTGTTGATCAAACACAAAAAGATTTTTGAGTGTTTTAGTTTGTTTTTGGAAAGTTCTTTTGTTTTTACAAAAATGTCAAAATTTTCAAAAACAGTGTTGCCCTGTTTTGGCGACTCTATCGCGGGTTGTTCTAGTCACATGCTCCAGTCACGAAGCTCTCTCCGAGACTTTTGCGGGTCACTGGCGGGTCAGCATACCAATCGCGAAAAAGACTTAGAAATTTTTTTCAAAATTTGTGTTTTTGCATATTTCGCGGCTCAATGTGTTGACTTGTTCGCGGGTGGAAGGTCCAATCGCGAGGGGTACACAGAGATTTTCGTGACTCAGCTCGCGACTCCCTCTTGGGTAGATCTTCCAGTCGCGAAAAACACTTAGAAGATTTTTCAAGAATCTTGGTTTCTCAGTGATTCGTGACTTAACCTGGCAACTTACTAGCGACTTATCTCAGATGTGAAAAATGCGTGTTTTGCATTTCTAGGTCAGTTTTTTTTATTAAAAAAAAATTGGGTTTTTTCCCTCGTACGTATTGTGACTGTTCATTGTCTTCCCCATTTCTCTCTCACAAACACTCCGAGTAATTCTTTGAAAATCCTCCATTTCTACATCGTTTCTTCTCAAATCTTCATCAAAAAGGTATGGGTTTTCTTTCTTTTCCTTCATACTTACTGCTTTGGGCATTTTTTTTTATTTGTGGAGATTTATTGTGGTTTGTGATTTATCGTGTTTGAACATGGGTTTCTGATTTTTTGGATGTAATGTCTGTTTATGATGGCCTATACACTGATTTTCTCTATCTTGTGTACCTACTTTGGTTATTGGGTGTATACATATACTCATTGTCATGATTTGAACCTAAATCTCAAATGTTTAGGGTTTTCTTCAGTATCCATGGTGTGAAACTGACACATTGCTAATAATGTTTGTTGTCTTGTCTAGTGTCTCTTGTGTGTGTTAAATCATGTTGCAGTGTCAAAATGTCTCCATTTAAGAGATCAACTATAAAAGGAGGTAGCAACAAAGGGAAGGAATCTGTCATTGAAATTGATGATTTCTCCCCTAGACCAAAAAGGACTCATTCCCCATCCGGTGTGTTCGATCCTAACAAGTTCCGATCGTATGCTGCTTTTCAGACTTATGAAAATTACTTCAAAATGGCTGCACCACTGATTGAAAGAGTCGTTGACCAACATTCTCTCTTTGACACTAACATCCCTCAATGGTTTACTCACAAGGATTGGAATTATCTTCTCTCCGACCTTGATGATGCATATGAAAATCTGGTAAAGAAATTTTTTGCCAATGTAATTGTTAAAGGAGACGAACTTACATGCTAGGTTAGAGGAAAAAGTTTCTCCGTCTCTCCCACATATCTCGCAGAGAGTCTTCACATCAACCGACCAATACGTGGAATCTCTCCTGTCTATGATGATCTACATCTAGATGAGGACTTACTTCGAGCAGTTCTTGGAAAAGACTTAGACTTTTTCTCAGATGAGAACTCAGTCAGTGTTTCATCTCTTCCTCCAAAATTAAGGGTGCTTACGATTGTCATGTTTCACAACCTGTATCCCTTATCCAACACAGGGTATATGAACCTTGGACGTGCACTGTTCCTTCATGACCTAATTTCTGATGTTGAGATTGATATATGTGCTCATATCTTTCATATCCTTCGCAAAACTGTTCTACGAACAGAGTCAAGGATTTGCATTCCTTTTTGCTGCCTCATTTCAAGGATTTTGAAGCTGAAAGGGATCCATCCCTCTGAAAATAATTTTCCCTGCCCAAAACCATGTCCAATCAACATGCGCACGTTCAACGCTAGCATTGGCCATAGCAAGAAAGGAATCGAAACAGAAGCTTCAGCGTCCTGCAGTGGTTCGCACTCCAATTTATTCCCCACTAACGAGAAGCTAGACTCTATTGTAGCATTTGTCAATTAGCTGAGTACAAAGATGTTAGGACTTACATCCATCTTGCACCATCTCAACATTCGGTGGGATACGAAGTTCACTTCTATTCAAGCTTAACTGGATCAAATTCAAAGAAAACTAGAAGATGATGAAGACTAGCTATTCCATGACAAAAAGGGGGAGATGCTGTTGCCAAGGGGAGCTCAACAAAAGGGGGAGATTTCAGCTAACAGACTTTTGTTTATTACTTTTATCTGTCTTTAGCTTCTATCATATTTCAGTATCCATTTTGTATTTATTCAGCACATCTTTATTTTTGTGTTGGTTTGTACCTGCTACCTTTGTAGGTTTTAAGGTTTATGTTTAAGGTTTGTACCCATACTACTTTTGTAAGCTTCTAAGGTTTGGTTTTATGCACTTGTAGGATTTTATGGTTTGTACCATGCTTTATGCAGCCTTTGTGCTTTGTTATATCAGTACTTCTAACCTAATGCTATGCATTCCTTTTTAAGTACTGTTACTCTTGTGCCCATCTAGAATTTTTCCTAGATACACATACTTCATGTATTGTGCATTGGTTGAGTGTTGGTCATTCAAGTGATTTGCTTTGTGTTTGTCAACTTGAATGTTCGGATGTTCATTCCAAGTATGAATGAACATTGTGATCACTTGTATGAAATGATTACCTATTTTTGGTCTTGCCATGGTTTATTGTTTTACTCCATTGTGCTTGATCACATTATGCTTGCTTCATTTGCATTACAAGTTTTCTACATATAATGAACTTATTGTGTTGTTGTATTTTAGGAGTTACTTGTTCTTATGGTTCTAAAGCTTCACAGATTCTAAAGTTAGGTGTGAGTGAGTTTTCCAACTGTTCCCAACTCACGTGTTAAGTCTAAAGTTTGTTTTAGGGATTTGTCATGGAATAGCCAAAGGGGGAGATTGTAAGGTTGAAATTTATCAACCATTTTGTTGGCTTTATTTCGTGCCAATTTGCTTGTAATTTAAGCACTTAGTAACCCTGTATTTAGGTGGGATTATTGTAAGGATAGTGTGTGAGAAGATGTGAAAAAAAGCTCAAGTATGTGCAAGAAGGCAGAGATTCACAGCTAGGACTCGCGGCTGACTTGCGACTGGCAAGCCGCCAACTGCAGGCACGTGAAATGCACACATAGGGAGCTGAAGGGTCGCACCAGCTGTTACATTATAGGACAAAAGGCCCAAGCTGGTCAGGCCGTTATCTCGCGGCTTGAACTCGCGACTCAGACCAGTCGCGAGGCCAAGCCGCCAATCAGCCCTGTTTGGCAAAAACTGACTCTTCGTATTCCAAACACACACCACTATATATAGACCCTTATACCCACTAAATTGAGAGAGCTTCTAGAGAGAATTTTATGAGAGAAACCCTAGAGAAAAATAAGATTGTCTCATCCTTAATCTTTACCTTAGAGACTCTACAAATTCCTCTTTTCTCTTCCTCTCCATTGTTACATTCTTGAGAGGCCTTTAGCCAAATCCTTATCTCACCACATCCATGTCTGTGAGAAGGTTTATTTGGTGCTGTTGGGAAGCAGTTTGGAAGGAACCAATATACATTGGTTGATGCTATGGTATAATAGCAGAATCCGGGAAGCTAAAGAAGAAATAGGTTCGGCATAACCTCGTTGAAGCAAGAAGCTTGAAGGGTTTAGGTATTTGGGTAGATTAGGCTTGGAGGGTCTTCTGCTGTTCTTTATGTATCCCAACTATATTCTTTAGTGGATTATTTACCGCTTGGAGGGCGGAAGAGAGGTTTTACGCCGAAGACTTCGGTTTCCTCTTCGATAACACATCGTGTGTTGTCCGTGTGTTTGCATCTTCCTTCCCTTTATCTTTTCTTTATATTTACTGCGTGGATGTGTTTATATTTGGCTTAGATTAGTTATCAATTCTGTGATTGGCTTATGTTCATGTTCCGCACATTAATTGTTTGATTATAGGCTTGATTTAATAATTTATTATTTGGGGTCTAAACGTTCAAGGGTGTTTTATACACATATTGAACTTTCAAATTGGTTAGCCATATTTTGCTAGTAGGCATGTGGTTCTGCTTGTAGGCACTGTGTAGAATCACTATGTAATTCCTAGGAGCATGTCCTGTGCACCACTGTGCATTTATGTTTTCTTGTCTTTAAAAAGCTAATGGTATCAACTTGCCGCCATTGTGGTAACTGGACTAGCGTTCTGCTTGCCATTGTCAACTGTACTTCCTTACTTCCCCTGTTGCTTTTGATTCTTGAACACATGTATATATAGTCTACAACAAATGAAGGCACTTGCTCTCTAGAAAATTAGAAGTGAGATTCTTTGGCGTCAAAAGTCTAGGGAATTTTGGTAGAAGCATGGAGACAAAAATTCCAAGTTCTTTCACCTTTCTACCACCATTCAAAGAAGGCAAAACAATATCGATGCTATAAAAATAGGGGATGGAAATTGGATTTCAAAGTCTAACCATATTCGAAATTTACTCCTAGAGGGCTTCAAAAATATATTTGAAGAAGAAGAAGTTTCATTCCCAGTTGATTTGGAAAGGCTGATTAACTCGACAATCACCCAACAACAAAATGACTTCCTCGGTATCATCCCCTCCTAGAGCAAATCAAGAATACTCTTTTCCAAATGAAAGACTTGAAGGCACTGGGCCCAAATGGATTCTACAAGCATCACTGGCCTATTGTTGGGCAAGTAGTAACCAAAGCAGTTACATCATTCTTTGAATGTGGGAGGATGCCAAAAGAGGTAAATAGCTCTCTAATTGTCTTAATCCCAAAAACACATAATCCATCTTCTTTTAATAATTTTAGACCTATAAGCTTGTGCAATGTTGTCTATAAAATTATTTCGAAGCTTCTTGTGTCTAAGCTTAGGCCTCTACTCCATAACCTTGTATCTCTCTACCAATCTGTATTTTCCTCGGGAAGATGGATTGTTGAAAATCAAGTGATTGTCCAAAAGCTGCTGCATAGTTTTAAGACAAGTTAAATCCGGACTTATGGTCATCAAGCTTGACCTCCAAAAGGCCTACGACAAGGTTAATTGGAGCTTCTTGAAAGTAGTTCTCACAAGATTTGGGTTCAATGAAACTTTCATCAATTGGATCATGATGTGTATATCCACAGTATCCTTCAAAGTGTTAGTGAATGGAGGAAAATCCGAGCAGCTTGAACCAAGTAGAGGACTGAGATAGGGAGATCCCCGGTCCTCATATCTATTCATTATTGGGCAAGAGGTCCTCTCAAGAATGCTGGAGCGTGACATGGCAAGGAAAAGGATAAGTGGAGTTAAAGCAAGCTTAGGGGGACCAGCAATTTCTCATGTGATGTACACTGATGACATAGTTCTCTTCTCTAAAGCTTCTAGAAAAGATGCTACCTCTCTTATGGAATGCTTAGAAAAATACTGCAGCTGTCCGGTCAAAGTTTAAATAGATGAAAATCTGGGGTGTTCTTCTCCAAGCACACTCACTCTCAAGCCCGAAGGGAAATAAAGCATGCCCTCCAAATGAGAAAGCTAAATAAAGATCCAATATATCTCAACGCACCCATGTTCCTCTTAAGAGCTCCAGTCAAGGATTTCAAATATATTCAAGAGAGACTTGAATCCAAACTCATGGGTTGGAGAAGCAAATGCCTTTCATGGGAAAGATGATGCACTCTCATCAACTCTGTTGCCCAAACCATCACAAACTACATAATGTCCTCATTCAAAATCCCCTCTAAGATTTGTGACAACTTCAATGCAACAATTAGAAGGTTTTGGTGGAAACCCAAAGAAGTAGATGGCAAATTTTTTGCTTGGAAAGCGTGGGACAAACTGTGTCTACCCAAAAGTAAGGGTGGGCTTGGGTTCAAAAAAGCCAAGGATACTAACGACGCTTTACTTGCAAAGTTAGCTTGGCTAGTTGCCTCTAAGCATGACAGTTTATGTATGGAAATCTTGAGGTCGAAGTATAAAGTGCAGCAAGATTGGCTACATAAACCCCCTCCAAAATTTTCCTCACCAATTTGGAAAGCTATCGAAGGGGCTAAAAGCATCATTGTCAAGGGTGCGTGCTATCTCATGGGCGATGAAGCATCAGTTAATATTTGGCAAGATCCACGGATCCAAGGTTTTATCCCCAAGCCCAAAATTGCACCCATAGTGCAAACTCCTCTCTTTGTTACCCAACTCATTGATCATGTTAGGCACAAGTGGAATATCAAGCTTGTTCATGCAACATTCAAACCAGAATCAACCCAAGCAATTCTCTCAATACCTCTGCCAGCCTAAGCCAAGCTAGACAAACTCATTTGGTCACCTAATCCTAATGGAAACTTCTCAGTTCACTCAGCTTATGGAATAAGTTCTGTTGACGTGTATAATATAGTGGGCTTTAGGCCAGTTAGATTACTTGTATAGCACACATCTTGTACTACACTTTACTTGTACTACACATATGCCTCTTATATAAAGGCATCCATGTATATTCTTTAATCAAGAAATACAATACGATTACATTCAGTATTTCTAACATGGTATCAGAGCTACTGCTCTAACCTTTCTTTCTTAGCAATCTTGTCTTTATTGGTATTACTCCATTCTCAACATCGCTTCTGCCGTCACAACAGTAGCTGCAGCCTCTCGCCATTAAACCTTCGACGTATCCCAGTCGTCGTCTTTGGGTTCCGAACCTGCAGACACCGCCGTTGAAGAGTCCCACACCGCAAAGACTACACCTCTTCTTATCACCACCTCGAACATTGCTCCGATTAATTTTCTGCAGGTACCACTAAGTTCGTCTAACGTCGATCTACTCAGCCATGGAAGTCCTGCAGCCAACGGAGTTCTTACGCGCCCTCATGCACCGCCAGAGTAATCTACGTCCAAAGCCACGCACCTCACGCGCCTACACATGCTGCCAACCATCATGGTTGTACTCCACACGCCACCTTTGTAAGTCACGCACTATCACGCGCCACGTGTGTATGTCACGTGCCTACTGATGTCATTCTGCCACGTCAGGCCTAATTGCTGACATCATCCGCTTACGTCATCCACTGACGTCATCTTCGCCTGCATCATCCGGCAGTTGACTTATTCTTTCAGCTTTGACTGTTGACTTCCACTGGGTTGACCGTTGACTTTTTCAAGGGGTTGACTTTTTTGCAGTCCAAGTGCTCCTTGCTTAGTTTTTCGCATAGATTTCATTTTTGCAGTCCATTTTTGCATATTTTGCTTCTAAATGAAGAATAAGGATAGGTCTTCTTCTTATTGCAACGATCGTTGTTGCCAATCCATCAAATGTTTTTGCAAACGTTTTGGCCACAATATTGAGACTTGCTATCATCGCAACAAATCAGCTGTTTTAATTTCTGCTGCTACTATTGCTAACACTGAGAGTGTCCAACCAATGGCTCCTGTCTCTGCACAGTCTAAGTCTTCTAGATCCACTTTCTCCATTTCCAAAGATGATTTTATAAATATCATCGCCAATGTCATTCGCATGGTTGGTAATGCATCTTATTTCTCTTCTCTCTCAGCTTTATCTAGTATGTATCCTACCTCTTGGCTTATGGATTCTGCTTGTTGCAATCACATGACACCTCACTCGTCCTTATTTTCTGACCTTAAACCTGCACCGCACCCTCTTAATATTCGCACAGCAAATGGTTCCACAATGTCTAGTCATAATATAGGTTTAGTTTCAACCTCCAACCTCTCGGTTCCTGGATTTTTTAATGTTCCTGACCTTTTTATAATTTATTTTCTGTGGGACAATTAGCTGAGTTGGATTATCACATTATCTTTGATTATTCTGGGTGCATTGTGCAGGATTCTAGGACGGGACAGGAGCTTGGAACCGGTCCCAGAGTTTGGCGTATGTTTCCCGTGGACAACCTTCGTCTTTCACTTGTTGCTCCTGTTTCTATTGCTGCAGCTGCTATAGTTTCTTCCACTCTTTCCCTTGCACTTTGGCATGCTCGACTTGGTCACGCATCTTCCTCTCGAGTACAACAATTGGCTTCTAGAGGTTTGTTAGGTCCAGTGTTTATAAAAAATTTTGATTATGTTTCATGTCAGTTAGGAAAACAACTAGCTTTGCCTTTCAATACTAGTGAATCAATATCCACTGATATCTTTGACCTTATTCATTCTGATGTTTGGGGGCCATCCTTTGTCTCTAGTATTGATGGGTCTAGATATTTTATTGTCTTTGTTGATGATTACTCTCACTATAACTGGATTTTTAATATGAAACATCGTTCTGAATTATTGGAAGTATATTCTAATTTTGCAAAAAGGATTGAAACTCATTTTTCCAGATGCATCAAAATTTTTCGATCTGATAATGCTCTTGAATACACTCAATATGCTTTCCAAGCTATTTTGCATTCCTATGTCACTATTCATCAATTAACTTGTCCAGGTACCTCTCAGCAAAATGGTAGAGCCGAACGAAAACTTCGTCATATTCTTGACACTGTTCATGCTCTCCTTCTCTCTGCCAAAGTTCCTGCTCCTTTTTGGGGTGAAGCTGTTCTTCATGCTATTCATACTATTAATCGCATTCCGAGTCCTGTTATCCAAAGTCAAACTCCTTATGAATGCCTTTTTGGGTCACCTCCAGACTATCACCACCTTTAGTTCTGCTTGTTTCATTCTTCTTCAGCCACATGAACATAACAAACTTAAGCCTTGGTCAAGGCTTTGTTGTTTTCTTGGCTATGGCGAAACTCAAAAGGGGTATAGGTGTTATGATCCTGTCTCTCATTGTCTTCGTATCTCCCGCAATGTTGTCTTTTGGGAACATCATCTTTTTGTCGAGCTCTCTCATTTCAGTGCTTCACTATCTTCCTCCTCTGTCTTAGATCTTTTTCCATATGGGGCACATATTCCTTCTGTAGCTGCTCCTGATTCTCCTGTAGTTGCTCCTGATTCTGTTGCTGTAGACTTCTCTGTTCAACCACCAAATATCACTGATCCCTTTCCTAGTTCACCCTTTAATGAACAGGTGGAAGATGAACATGTTGAAGACGAGCTACCCAACCCCAATCCTGAGCTTGGGTCTCCTGCTCCTGCTCTGCCTAAAGATCTTGCACAAGACATTCCACCTCATCACTCAACTCAGGTAAAATCTATTCCTGCACATTTACTTGACTATCATTGTTACACTACCCTTGCTACACTACACGAGCCTTACACCTATCATGAGGCTTCCATTGACCATTTATGGCAAATTGCAATGAAAAAGGAACTTGATGCATTATCTAAAAACCATACTTTGGATTTGGTGACACTTCCTCCTAGGAAATCTATGGTTGGTTATAAGTGGATCTACAAGATTAAGACTCGCTCTGATGGGTCCATTGAGCGCTACAAAGCTCTTCTTGTTGCAAAAGGTTTTACACAAGAGTATGAGATTGATTATGAAGAGACCTTTGCTCCGGTTGCTCGTATCTCATCTGTTCGTGCCCTCTCAGCTGTTGCTACTGCTAGTAAATGGGACCTTTTTCAGATGGATGTCAAAAATACATTCCTTAATGGGGATTTAAGTGAAGAAGTATATATGCAACCTCCTCCTGGTCTCTCTGTTGACTCAAACAAGGTTTGTCACCTTCGACGTGCACTTTATGGCCTTAAACAAGCTCCACGAGCTTGGTTTGCCAAATTCAGCTCTATCATCTCTCGCTTGGATTACATGGTGTAAAGTTGTGATTTACAACTATGTTTTATATTGGCTTTATTCCATGACAAAATGTGTTGTAATTACTTTATTTCACTTCCTTGTATTTTGTGGGATTTAATTGTATTGGGTTTAGTATCAAGTTGGTGAAGACTCAAGCTTTATTGAAGATCAGTGGATCTCGCGGGTGTGTCGCTGGAAGCTAAGCTGCGAAAGAGTCATGTGAGAAGCACATGACTGGAAGCTGAAGAGTCATGCCAGGCTGTCGTTTTCGCAAGTGTCTCACGGGTAAGGCCTTCCCGCGAGACAGTCGCAAAACATTCTGCCTGGAGTTTTTTTAAGAGTGACTTTCTTACCCTTCACCCATACTATATATACCCTCATTACCCACAAATGTAGTAGAGGCTATTCAGAGAAAGAAAAACCCTAGATAGGTTTTCTACAACACACACACCCTCTTTTGAGAGAGAGCTACTCCTCCTTAGTGAGAAATCATTGTAGCCTCTTCTCCATCCCTCTCCCATTATCATACCTTGAGAGGAGATTTGTACCCCAACATAACCCACACCTATTCAGAGTGTAGAGAGTGCTTTGGAGTTGCTGGGAAGCATTGGAAGAAGCCAAGGATGGCAGATGCAACATGGAGCTTGTTGCGGGATCCGGAGAACTAAGACAAGACACGGTTCCGAGAAGCCTTGTTGGAGTAGGAGCTTGGAGGGCTTAGGTACATCGGGTAGATTAGGCTTGGAGGGTCTCTTGCTAACCAATGTATCCCAACTGATTGTCTAGTGGATCGATTTCCGCTTGGAGGGCGGCGGAGAGGTTTTTCGCCGAGTTCTTCGGTTTCCTCTTCGAAAACACGTCTTGGTGTTTTCTGTGTTTTCATCTCTCTTCCCTACTCTTTTATATTCCATTATACTGCTGTGTTGTTTAGTTCATGGATTAGGGTAGTTCATTTGTTCATCTGCTCGCTTTTACACTATTCCGCACTTTGTATTAAAGTTGTGTAAAATCTATCGAGCCGTAATTTTAATCAGGGGTCAAACAGCTCTTGTGTTTTTCAACACGTTTTCGAGCTTTCACATGGCCAGTTATTATGATTCTGCCTTATTTTTTCATCGCACTGACAAAGGCACTATTTTACTTCTCCTATATGTGGATGATATGATCATAACTGGTGATGACCTCAGTGGCATTCAATAACTCAAGGCTTTTCTCAGTCAACAGTTTGAGATGAAAGATCTTGGACATCTCAGTTACTTCTTGGGTCTTGAAATCACTCATTCTACAAATGGACTTTATATTACTCAAGCCAAGTATGCCTCTAAACTCTTGTCTCGAGCTAGACTCACTGATAGCAAGACTGTTGACACTCCAGTTGAGCTTAATGCGCATCTGACTCCTTTAGGGGGGAAACCATTGTCTAATCCCTCTCTTTACAGACGTTTGGTTGGCAGCTTAGTTTATCTCACTATCACTCCTCCAAACATTTCCTATGCTGTTCACTAGGTGAGTAAGTATCTGTCTACACCATGATTGACTCACTATGCTGTTGTTCTACGCATTCTTCGATACCTAAAGAGCACTCTCTTCCATGGTCTTTTCTACTCTACTCAATCTCCTCTTATTCTTCGTGCATTTTCTGATGTTGATTGGGCAGGAGATGCCACTAATCGCAAGTCCACTACTGATTATTGCTTTCTTCTTGGTTCTTCTCTGATTTCCTGGCGAAGTAAGAAACAAACTCATGTGGCTCACTCCAGTACTGAAGCAGAATATCGTGCCCTTGCTAATACCACATCTGAACTCCTTTGGCTACGATGGCTTCTCAAAGACTTAGGTGTGTCTACATCTTCTGCTACTCCTCTTTATTGTGACAACCAGAGTGCTATTCATATTGCTCACAATGATGTCTTCCATGAACGGACTAAACACATAGAAATCGATTGTCATTTTATCCGTTTTCATCTTGTCCATGGTGCTCTCAAGCTGATCTCAGTCTCCTCTAAAAATCAACTTGCAGATATCTTCACCAAGTCACATCCTAAGGGACGCTTTTGTACTTTGGTTGACAACCTCAAGCTGGTCTCACATCCACATTGAATTTAAGGGGGACTGTTGACGTGTTTAATATAGTAGGCTTTAGGCCTAGTTAGATTACTTGTATAGCACACATTTTGTACAACACTTTACTTATACTACACACATATGCCTCCTATATAAAGGCATCCATATATATTCTTTAATCAAGAAATACAATACGATTACATTCAGTATTTCTAACAACTTCAAACCAATCAAGCACTCCTATAAATACAGAAGTATAGTGGAAAAGACTATGGAAGCTTAGAGCACCTGAGAGGATCAAGATGCTTATGTGAAGGATAAGCATCAACGCACTTCCAACCAAAGACAACATGTCCAAAAGGATAGAATCAATCCACCCAACGTGCATCCTATGCAGCCAAGAAGAAGAAACATGCTATCACCTGTTCCTCCACTACCCAGTGGCAAAAGCAATTTGGTTCACTAGCTGTTGGGGATTCAAACCAGACTATCAAAATATCCAAACTTGTGGAGGCATCACCAATATAGTTCTGGATCCCCCCAATGTTCCTTTACCCAAAGAGGATCAATGGATAGTATCCTTAAATATGGCCTTTATCCTAGATGAAAATTGGAACTGTAAAAACCAAAAGATTTTTCAAGGAGAGCAAGTGGACATTTAGAAAGCAATAGCTCATGTCCAACATAAGCTCACTGAATACTCCACAGTGCTTGAACCAATGCCCACCCCTCCACCCTCTCAATCCCAGCATCTATGGAACACCCCCCCCCCCCTCTCTCTCTTGACCACATCAAAATCAACATTGATGTAGCCATCGCCAAGTCTCACACAACTCAAGCAGCCATCACAAGAGATAGTAAAGGTGATGTGCTAAAACTCTAGGCAAAAACATTTGGAAAAAGGTCCCCTATCCTAGTTGAAGCCCACACAATTCTATGGGGTGTCCAGCTAGCTCGAGAGGAAGGTTGGAACCGTATTATCCTTGAGGGAGATGCCAAAAGCTTTTTTGATCTGCTAACTTCTGAAAACATCTCCCCAACATGGACCATTAACAATGTTATCAATAATGTGTTGTCTTAAGCATTTATTTTCAGTTTGTCGATTTTGTTGGGTCAAAAGGGATTGCAATGCTGCTACCCATGCAGCTGCAAAGCTTTCCCTTAAGTTCTCTTGAGTCTTTCTATTTCAATAAGGACAATTTGCCTAGAGCTTTAGCCTCTATCTGTAAGGCAGAGTGCCCATCCTCTTCAGTTTTTGAATGAAATTGTAGCTTATCAAAAAAAAAAAAAAAAAAAAGTTTTTGCTTTTATTGTACCGACGTCTATGTTGAACTATCTCTTAAATTTTCTTTTCATTTATATTTATGCATAATTATTGCAACGAACTATGGTAATTTTCCGGAATAAGTTGAATCAAGAAATAAAGGAATTCCCTTTTCATCCATTTGACGAAAATTGCACCCAAAGAACAAAATTCCTTCGAATGTTGTGTGGCTAGGAAAAACTTCGAGCATAGGCCATAGGAATATAGATTGATTTTAAATGCAACATAATGAGAAGGTTTCACTTTCCTGTTAGAAATATCTCCTTTATCGATTAAAGACTTCCTAGTCGTTAGGAAGATTTAGCAGGAGGTTCAACTTGTATTTTGGTTTATTAGTAGTTAAGTTTATTTGTTTTTATCAGTTGCGCTTGTAATTGTATAGTGAAGAATGTAAGCTGTGAAGTATGAGTAATAAAAACAAGTTTATTTTTGAAGAAATTGCCTTTCACTTCTTTCTTATAAATTGGACTGGTGCTGCATCTAAATTTCTGGGCTGTTTATTATCTTCCGAAACCAATCAGGTGGTTTTCTCTGGAACTCATTCTCTTGCAAATCACAACCTCCTGGTTTCGCACTATTAATTTATTGTCTCAATGCTTGGAAATGAGAGAAGCGATGTGCACATATCTCAGCTCACCACATGACACTTACCCTCCATATTCAATGCAACAAAATAAGGGATCAAAGGAAAAAAAAAAAGATAAAACAATATTATTTTTCTGCTCCTCTGCACTACAAGATTACTACTATCGAAACCATGCCTAAAACTTCATCAAAGGCTCATTATTTCTCATTTTTCCTTCTCACAAATAAAAGCCTTTTTATCATCTATTCAAATGCCTCATCTAGTTAACACACCCAAAAAGGGGTAAAAGAAAATCCAATTGTATGCGGAAAGCAAATTGCTTTCAAACAACTACGCCATTGAATTCAAACCATTATTGTGCCTAAAAGAATCGGTTCTTTTGACTAGAGCTTAGGCTAAAAAGAATTACCTTTGGCTAAATTCAGAAACTTTGCTGCAATGTCATTAAATCTTTATGTACAAACCAACAAATGCTGCATAACATAACACTACCAATAAACCAGGCACAATTTTTAGACTTCGATTACAAGGCACAATTTTTCAAGAACAATTATTTCCAACAAAATACATAATTCAAGCAAAGAAGGTGGGGAAAAATTTTGTTTCAAGATCAAATTCTTTGACAATGTCAAGTGGCATAACATTGTGGCAGCCCTTCCATTATCGTCACTACCAATTTAGAAAAAGCAAGTTGGCTACTTAACTGCATCCCAAAAAAAAGCTTTGTTCTAGAAAATGCATTTGTTAGAAGCACCCTTGTCCAACTCAACATGAAGGCACTCTTTAGCCTCTCTACATATTTCATTGTAAAGTGGAGTGCCATAAAACAAGTACTACTTATCCCATATTGGCTCGACACATCTGCAAAAATAATTGTGGAAGAAGACAAGATTAAACAAAACAAAGTTGATAACCAAAGAATAAAGAATTTCTATGATAACTATCAATAAAGACACCACAAGAAAATAAGTAAAAGCACTGACCTATATAGACTTATAGAATTGTGTGGTTAAATGATTAAATATACTATATCATAATAGTTTAAGCTTTTGAGACAATCAGTAATTTAGAAATTTAGAAGGAAGATATCTTTAACAAAAAACTAGTGTTTGCAAATTGCTCAGATTTTCTAGTTGCAGCTTTTCATCAGTTAAATAGTTACATGACTTTGGAAGATATAGATGTCTCAACTTTTTCATCTTCCATATCACTGTCAGTATTAGTACAGTTGATTCCCAACTCAGTTCTTCAATGGTTTCCAAATTTAGGGTCTCTAAATACACCAGATTGACTATGGAGGAAGGCAATTCCCGTATACAAGTTTTCTTCAAGCTTAAGAACCTCAAATGAATCACGCTTCCAATTTGCTCCGGTAACTGTCCATCCAATGACTGGATTCCTACCAGATCCAAAACTCTTAGCAATTATGAGTACCTAAAAACTGATTTGACTTGTTGGCTATTTTAATTGAAGGATATAAGAGACCTGATCTAAGGATTCTCTTTGTAATAATTATTTGCGAGAAGGTCACCATAAAATATGGCAAGTCTTTCAATACTACCAGTTGATGAAACAGCTGTCTCATTTCCACTCCAAGGACTCAGTATGTGGAGGAAATTATCCTGCTTTGCCATTGACAAGCATAGGTCTCTCAGAAGATCATGGAGACAACAAGATTTAATCCTTCCATTTGACCCAATTACACCCACTTAAACCATGCATCTATTTATTAAGTCAACCAAGTAGCGTTTTGCATAATCTTCTAACATTTCATCTCCCTCTAGTTCATACTTTAGTGGCACAAAGCCTTCTGCCACCCATAGTCGAACCAATTTCTTTGCTGGTATATCGAAGTCCTCTGGGAAATGGCTCATATAAAGGAAGCACAGTTTCAACTAGTAAGGCAATTCAAAGTAACTCAAAACCAACACCTCATGAACTCTTGATTGTTGTCCTTCATCGTGGCCTCTGCCTAGGTGTAATTTTATATTTCGATGCACAATATCCCACTCATCCAATGTTTCTATTGTTGCCAAAAGTCCTCCAAGCACAATAATTGCCAGTGGTAAACCAACACACCTTGCCACCATTTCCCTCCCTAACTTCTCCATATCTTCGAATATTTTGAATTCTGCATGTTCAAAGGAACTAAATTAGAAATTATTATGTTTTCAAGTATTCAAAGTTTATCTTTTTTATTGAAAGGAAAAGTGATGTGGATGGAAGTGGTTGAAAGAGAGAATTAGAAAATTCAAGGCACAACGAGAAAAAGAACTATATGGGACCAGTGCTTAACCAAATGACAATACTCAATACATAATTAGTACAAATGCTTAATTAAGAATGCACAGCTCTACCATGTATATAGAATTATTACAAGAGCCACTAATAAATTCTTTGATTATAAAGACTAGCTGAATTCCCGCACGATGTGCGGTACAACTTATTATTAGTTTTCTTCAATATTTCAATCATTTTTACAAAGAATATTGTAGTTTAACTAGTTGGCACTCAATTTCCAATAGAGACATTTATAATTCAGATCCCTCAACTATTGATGTGTAATAAAAATTTTCAATAAATTTCCTTGTAAAAATTATAATCTTTAGTTATTTTATAGACAAAATAGAAAGACACTAATAGTAGTGTAGTGATTTGATCACACTATATATATATGTGTTCTGAATGCTCAAAAATGTGTTAAAAATACAAGAGCTGTTTAGACCCCCAAATTAAATATTATGGCTCGATTGATTTTACTCTAACTTATATTAAGTGCGGAATAGAGTAAATGCAAGCGGATAAACAATATAACTACTCTAAGCCATAATCAATGAAACACAACAGTAAAATGAAAACTAAAAGAGTAGGGAAGAAGAATGCAAACACAAGATAACACGCCGATGTATTATCAAAGAGGAAACCGAAGTACGACATAAAACCTCTCCACCGCCCTCTAAACGGTAAATTGATCCACTAGACAATTAGTTGGGATACATGAATAGCAAGAAACCCTCCAAGCCTAATCTATCCGATGCACCTAAGCCCTCCAAGCTCCTACTCCAACAAGACTTCTTGGAACCGTGTCTTGTCTAACTCTCCGAATCCTGCAATACACCTGATTACATCCGCCAAAGCTTAGCTTCTTCCAATATGCAAAAGAGAATGAAGATCAAGATTGGCATGATATCTTTCCACTAAGTTACATATAGGATCTTAGTAGTAACCAAATTCCACTTTGATGAGTTGTTTGGACATGAAATTTTTTTCATCATTTTGATGGTCATTTTATTCGCAAATAACATTTTGCGATGAATACTGCATGTTTTATCAATCTCTATATCTATTTTGAACCTTTATTTTGTATCGTAATTATTTATGTTTTTTCATTTTCAAGTTTATTTTGTATTGGAATTATTTATGTTTTTTTTTTTTTTCATTTTCCATGCGATAAAGTGAAATATATTCCATACACCGCACAGGTTAATGACTAGTGCGTTGTAAAATGAAAGTTCAATTTTACTGAATATTCAATTATTCAAAAATGAATGAAAAAATCGATTTCCCCCTATAAAATGGAAGTTCAATTTTACTAAATTTTCAAGAATCGATTTCCCCCTTCTTAGTCTACGTTCTTTAAATAAATTCTGCTATTATTTTAATAAAAAAATGAGTCAAAATAATTGAATTGAATAAATTATTGTATTTTGATTAGTCTATGTTATTTAAATCCTTAAAATCAATATGTCATCACGTGGGACAATATAACACAATTAATGAAATCTTTAAAATCAATCCAATTTACAATACAATTAACCCAATGGAGCAACAAAAGTAATCATAAGAAGTAAGTACTACAATTAACACAATCTCAAATCTTAATAGGATTTTTTGAACTAATTTTTTATAATTTATAAAAAAAATAAAAAAATAAAAAAAGAGAGGAAAAAAATTGTTTACCAAACAAAGGAAATGAGCAGCTTTGGAGGGCAATGCAAGAACAAACCCAACCAATCTTACTCCGCCAAAAACTAGAGACCATTGTTGAGAAAGCAAAGGAAGATGAAACGAAGAACTCGATCAGGACAAATGAAGAACTCATCTTTCCTAGAAAAATAAAATGATAGTAGTGTGAAGGAAGAAAAAGGGGGAAGGAGAGAAGTGTGAAAAAATAGAAGTGAACAAAGATGAATTTAAATGCTGGGTTTTGAGGTAGAAAGATAGGGGGAAGGGATATCAAAATTCTTGGTGATAGCATGACTTGTCTGTTTAGCCTTACTTTCTATTTTTTGAGAAACATACTTTCTTATAGCCCAATGTAATGCTCTCTATATTTTGACAAGAGTTTGACTTACGTTCTTAAAATTGAATACATAATAGAATGTGGCAGCTGTCACTACAAGAAAAAAGACTTAATACAATAAAATAAGTTGTTGCAATAACAACTAATGTCATTGTAATAAGCGTTATTTCAATGATAAAAAAGTCAATGCAAGCCATTGTAATAAACTCTGAGACAATAGGTTTATGCAACATTAGATTTTCGTTACAATAAATACCACATATTGCAATGATTTATTTTGAAAATCTCGTTGCAATAGGTGTTATTGCAATGACAAAAAAGTCGATGCAAGCCGTTGTAATAAACTCTGAGAAAATAGGTTGAAAAAATCTCATTGCAATAGGTTGATTTTTTTATCAAAAAAAATTTAAAAATAAATAAATCATTTTCCTTTGACGAGCATAGGTCTCTCATAAGATCATGGAAACGACAAGATTTAATCCTTCCATTTGACCCAATTACACCCACTTAAACCATGCATCTATTTATTAAGTCAACCAAGTAGCGTTCTACATAATCTTCTAACATTTCATCTCCCTCTAGTTCATACTTCAGTGGCATAAAGCCTTCTACCACCCATAGTCAAACCAATTTCTTTGCTGGTATATCGAAGTCCTCTAGGAAATGGCTCAGATAAAGGAAGCATAGTTTCAATTGGTAAGGCAATTCAAAGTAACTCAAACCCAACACCTCATGAACTCTTGATTGTTGTCCTTCACCGTGGCCTCTGCCTAGGTGTAATTTCATATTTCGATGCACAATATCTCACTCATCCAATGTTTCTTTTGTTGCCAAAAGTCCTCCAAGAACAATAATTGCCAGTGGTAAACAAGCACACCTTGCCACCATTTCCCTCCCCAACTTCTCCATATCTTCGAATATTTTGAATTCTGCATGTTCAAAGGAACTAAATTAGAAATTAATATGTTTTCAAGTATTCAAAGTTTATCTTTTTTATTGAAAGGAAAAGTGATGTGGATGGAAGGGGTGGAAAAAGAGAACTAGAAAATTCGAGGCACAACGAGAAAAAGAAATATATGGGACCAATGCTTAAACAAATGACAATACTCAATACATAATTAGTACAAATGCTTAATTAAGAATGCACAGCTCGACCATGTATATAGAATTATTACAAGTGCCACTAATAAATTCTTTGATTATAAAGACTAGCTGAATTCCCGCATGATGTGCGGTACAACTTATTATTAGTTTTCTCCAATATTTCAATAATTTTTACAAAGAATATTGTAGCTTAACTGGTTGGCACTCAATTTCCAATAGAGACATTTATAATTCAGATCCCTCAACTATTGATGCGTAACAAAAATTTTCAATAAATTTCCTTGTAAAAATTATAATCTTTAGTTATTTTATAGACAAAATAGAAAGACACTAAGAGAAGTGTAGTGATTTGATCACACTATATATATGTGTTCTGAATGCTCGAAAATGTGTTAAAAACAAAAGAACTGTTTAGACCACCAAATTAAATATTACGGCTCGATTGACTTTACTCTAACTTATATTAAGTGCAGAATAGAGTAAATGCGAGTGGATAAATAATATAACTACTCTAAGCCATAATCAATGAAACACAGCAGTAAAATAAAAGCCAAAAGAGTAGGGAAGAAGAACGCAAACACAAAATAACACGCTGATGTGTTATCGAAGAGGAAACCGTAGCACTCGGCGTAAAATCTCTCCACCACCCTCTAAGTGGTAAATCAATCCACTAGACAATCAGTTGGGATACATGAATAGCAAGAAACCCTCCAAGCCTAATCTACCCGACGCACCTGAGCCCTCCAAGCTCCTACTCTAACAATGTTTCTCGAAACTGTGTCTTGTCTAGCTCTTCGGATCCCGCAATACGCCCAATTGCATCCGCCAAAGCTTGGCTTCTTCCAATATGCAAAAGAGAATGAAGATCAAGATTGGCATGATATCTTTCCACTAAGTTACATATAGGATCTTAGTAATAGCCAAATTCCACTTTGATGAGTTGTTTGGACATGAAATTTTTTTCATCATTTTGATGGTCATTTTATTCGCAAATAACATTTTGCGACGAATACTGCATATTTTATCAATCTCTCTATCTATTTTCAACCTTTATTTTGTATCGTAATTATTTATATTTTTTCATTTTCAAGTTTATTTTGTATTGTAATTATTTATGTTTTTTTTTTTTTCATTTTCCATGCGATAAAGTGAAATATATTCCATGCACCGCACAGGTTAGTGACTAATGCATTGTAAAATGAAAGTTCAATTTTACGAAATATTCAATTATTCAAAAATAAATGAAGAAATCAATTTCCCCCTTCTTAGTCTAAGTTCTTTAAATAAATTCTGCTATTATTTAAAAAGAAATAGTCAAAAATAATTGAATTGAATAAATTATTGGATTTTGATTAGTCTATGTTATTTAAATCCTTAAAATCAATATGTCCTCACGTGGGACAATATAACACAATTAATGAATTCCTTAAAATCAATCTGATTTACAATACAATTAACCCAATGGAACAACAAAAGTAATCATAAGAAGTAACTACTACAGTTAACACAATCTCAAATCTTAATAGGATTTTTTGAACTAATTTTTTTAATTAAAAAAAAAAAAAAAAGAGGAAAAAAAATTGGTTACCAAACAAAGAAAATGAGCAGCTTTGGAGGGCAATGCAAGACCAAACCCGACCCAATCTTACTAAGTCGTTGCAATAACAACTAATGTCATTGTAATAGGTGTTATTGCAACGATAAAAAAGTCGATACAAGCCATTGTAATAAACTCCGAGACAATAGGTTTATGCAACACTAAATTTTTGTTGCAATAAGTACCACAGATTGCAATGATTTATTTTGAAAATCTCGTTGCAATAGATGTTATAGCAATGACAAAAAAGTCATTGCAAGCCGTTGTAATAAACTCTGTGGTAATAGGTTGAAAAAATCTCATTGCAATAGGTTAATTTTTTTATCAAAAAAAAATTAAAAGTAAATAAATCATTTTCTTGAATAATAATTTTTTCATTAACCTGTTTTGCAATTCAAAAACCATATCTAGGAACAATACTTACAATATAGTTTGATGTGAACTAAAAAATTAACTATTGCAACAACATATCTCAATGTATAAAAAGAGTTATCTATTACAACAACACATTTCGATGTAATATAATAATTGTTACTACAATCTCATATTGATGTAATAAATTTAAGTTACTATTACAACAAAAAACAACCTAAAGATGCAATAGTATATATAAGACCTCAATTATTTTTTTTATTTTTTTGTTGCAATAATACTTGTTGTATTATGTCTTTTTTCTTGTAGTGTCCTTTCACTATTTTATCATGATTCTTAATATTAATTAGTTTTGGATTGATTCTTAAAAAATAAAAGTTCTTTTGGAACTTTCTCTGTTTTTTCCCCTTTTCTTTTAGAAAAGAAAAATCCTTTTGGACTTTTCTAAGCATATACTTTTAGGTAACTAGCTTTTCACAATTAACTTTATATAACTAGATATGTACTGAGTTGTTACTTGTAAGTAGACTAGTCTATAATTATTTTGAGACGTGGTATAATGTATAATTTATTTTATAAAATTTAATTGTAGATAATTTATTTTTCCTAAAAATTAAACAATTATTAAAAGTAATTTCTATCTTTTTATTTTTTTCAAATATATAATTTTATCATTTTTTTTTTTTTTGTGTTTTTGATTGATATTATACTTTTTTGAAGTGGTCCATATTCTTCTAACTATTTTTATTATGCATTATATTTTCATAATTTCTTTTGGTACAACTAAAATTTTTAAGTTTCAAATTTATTTTTCAAAACTTATCACATAATTACAATTGATATTACTCAAATTCTCACTTCTAAAGAATCTAAACTAACTAAGGATTAACTCAAACAAATATCAAACCAAAACTATAAGAGAGAGTGAGAGGACTTGTAATGGGGAACTCAAAAAAATCAAGACCAAAACATATCAACTTAACGCAAATTTATTAAAAAAAAACATAAAATTTTATCAACCTAAAGTAGAGTTGCAAGCATAGTTATCAAAACTGTACTAAAGGTTAACTTGGCTGAAGATTTGGTTCACTGGTTCATTGGTTCAACCTCAACCAGTGGTTCATTGGTTGAATTGTAGGTTTATTAATTAATTTAATAATATACTTTATTATTATAAAAGTAACTAAATTAAAATAAAAACACTCCATTTCGGTAAATTAATAAACTATAACAATAAAAATATTTATAAAATTCATGGTGATGGCGTGATTTGTCTTTTTAACCTCACTTTCTATATTTTGAGAAACATACTTTGATTAACAAGTGTGGAAAAAAATTGGTCAAAATGTATGTATCTTTAAGTTTAAACCTGACTCTACTTTTTATTACAGAGCAAAATACATGCATATGGCTTAACACAGATTATTTCTAGGTATAGCAAAAGTCCTTAGGGATGGCAATTTCTACTCGACCCGCGGGTACCCGGCCTGGCCGACCCTAATGGGCCGGATTTTACCCGGTCCGATAAGGAATAAGGTCGAGTTTGGGTCTTAAAAAAAATCCAAACCGGGTCTAGGTTTTTATGAAAATCCGGCCCGAACCTGGACCCAACCCGACCCGGTTATATATATATAACTACTAAAATACCCTCATATATATATATATATATATATATTGTTATAAACCCTAGCATTTCTCTTCTTCATTTCATTTCAGCTCACTTGCAGCCCACCTCTCATCTGTGCCACTCTCACTCATAAATCACAATCTCACTAACTCACTCACAAATCTCACCTTCGGCCAACTACCCAACCTCTCACCTCCGATCCAACTCTCGCCACCGTCCCAAGCTTTGTCAGTGTCACCGTTCACCGCCGATCTCAGTTTGTTCTATTTGGGTTCATTACGGTTTGGGACCTTTGGGGTCGTTAGCGAGTTTGGGTTCCTTTTTTTTTTTTTTTTTTTTGAGAATCTGGTTTGGGTTTGGGTTTGGGTTTGTGATTTCTGTGTTAGGATTTGTGTTTGTGATTTTGAAAGTAAAAATAAAAATTTTGAAATTTTTGTGTTTGTTTTTTGGTTTTTAGTTGCTACTCTGTTCCGATTGAAGAATATGATCTAGGGTTTTTGTTTTTGGGTTTCTGATCTAGGTTAATGAACATGATCTTGGCGTCTTGGGTTTTTTTTTTTTTTTTTTTGGGTTTCTGATCAAACTAATATAGATTGATGAACGTGATCTTGGGGTATTTTTTGGGATTTCTGATCTTGGGCGGGGCTCAACAAGGTAGGTCTGGGGCGCAGAAAAAAAAACTCATTTATTAAACGGAGTGAGTTCAGGTTTTTGGGGTAGAACCGCGGGTCGGGCATTAAGAACCCAACCCGAACCTAACCCGTTGCCATTCCTAAAAGTTCTATATCGTAGTTTTAAATCACTTACAAAAAAAAATAATAATAATAATAATAATAAAAAAAAAAAAAAAAAATGAAGCATGCTTTCTTGTCCTTAACCATCCGGAGGTGGCTTAACCTCCAGTCCTCCACAACTTTGAAGAGCATAATAATGAATGACCAATATCCTTAGTAAAATAATGTCATCAATGTTGAACCACTGTCTGGGTAAAGTTTTTGATAAGTAAAAAGAGTAATTAAGAGCGCAAAGGGGTCGAACATGCGAAGTATACAAGAGATACACAAGGGATTCAAGAAAAACAAAAGGATCTAAAAAAATTCAAACAAGTTTGAAAAACAAAAACAGCGACTAGCAGCTATCCAATCATAGAGAGTCTTCAAAAGCAGTAGCTTCAACTCTAAAGTTGTTTTCACACTGCCTCGGTATAGTTATCGTGAAATGATTAGAAGTTCTCAAAACAATCACAATCTAATCCCTTCTTTTGGTGCCACAGAGAGAGAGAGAATTTGATACCCACATGAACTAACAGGGATAGATGACCAGGTATGGCATAGCTTAGACATGAGAAAAGAATAAAAAATCAAGGTTCTTCACTAGGAATGATTCATACAAGTTTACTGATGAGTGCAAACACTGAAATCAAAATGACAGATAAACAAGCGCCCAACACTGTAATATAAATATGCTGTACACGGAAATCTATTGCTTAACCTGGGAGAACACTTAAAACAGGGAAAAAAAAAGGTATTTACCCATGATTTGTAAACCATATAGCAAAATGTTTCTATTTTGAGGCTATTTACCAAAATACCCGTGTTTTGGAACTTGATATCTTCAAAATTGAGTTTTATAAATATTTTTAAGTAGAACTCGACATTAGTGTCAAATTTCGCTTAAATTATTTTGAAAATTTAAGTGGCAAAATATACATAGAAATCGATAATATTGTTATCGAGTACTACCTGTAACTCAATTTTGTTAAAATCGAGTTTAAAAAATATAAGCATTATACTAAATAGTTTCAAAATAGAGACATTTTATTACATATTTTTCAAGTTATGAGTAAATACTCATTTTAGCCCGTAAAACAACAACCGTAACAACAAAGAAAAAAAAGTAGATATTTAGATAGGCTTAATTTCGACTACGATAGCTAAATTACGTTAGGTGTAATATTGCTATGAGCCTCGTAGAAATCATTCAAAGAATGCGCGTTAGAAGTTCTGAACTTCCGTACATTAGTCATCATTTTTGTTAAACCTTCATCATCACCATCCTATATAAATTCTTCTTGCTTTATTCTTTAAAAAGTGTATTACAATGATTAAAAGACAACACACGATTATATTTCTCTATCTACTCCCCATGCTTTTCAAAACCAACACAAAAATTGTCTTGTTTTATTCCCCACATATGCCCATGACCAAACATACAAATGAGTAAATGACACACCTATGATATACAACCATCTCTAACAAGAAACTATCTGCACATCCAACCCACATAATAATAAGAACCCAAAGCTAATAACAGCAAATAACATCATGTCCCTTAATTAGGATTTGTTGTAAAAATTATTATAAACAAGACAAAAATTATCAGATACCCATTAAAAAAAAAACATGTATATGACCAAACTAATGCTTCAAAAGAAAAACCCACGTCTCATAGTTCCTGTTATTGGCTTCGATTTATTGTTATACTTTGTAATTACTTGAGAAAGACACATGGAGTTGAAACTAAAACTAGGAATTGAACGGTGGAGATTGGCAAATTGGGAGTGGGTTTCCAGTGATTGTTGATGGGGATTGATCATGAGAGGGAATGGAAGGTTTCGAATTTGTGAAGCAGGAAAGTCCTACAGTTTTAAGAAGAGGAATTGAAGGAAAACCCTAGCGGTGCCTTTGAATCGTCTAGAAGTGGCTGATGCAAAGAGTGCAGGGAGTTTCTGCATCTAATTTTGTCCGTTGAGAGAGCCCTAAAATATTCTCAATGTCATGGTGCCTCATGATAATTTTATATATATATATATATATATATATGTTAAGACAATTATTAATCAATAATTTTAAGAAATTTTTAACAATATTTTTATGAGAAATATAAAAAAAATATTTTAAAAAGAAAGTAATTTTCCTATAAAAAGTTTCTAAAAATATATCATAAACCAATACTCTTAGAACATCTGTTAACCTTTCAAAAAAAAAAAAAAGACAACAAATAGGACTATGATTCATGGTTTTAAAAATGAGACATGGTATATCTACAACAATTTTACAATATTTTCATAACAAATTCTAAGTTGTAAATTATTATTGACTATTACTAGAGATGCATCTTAAAAAAAGAAAGACTATTAGTAGTTAAGAAAAAAGTAACTTCAAAATTAACACTAATAACAACTTACTTTGCCACATAAGATTTGTAGTGGACGTATCACTTTTCTCTTAAAAGTTAAAACATGAAAGTTCAAAGAACCGGAAGCTAGGGTAAGAATTAAGGCCAATGTATCCCATTCCTCAAAACCTAGAGAGATTTAAGGTTTTCAATTATTAAATTATTTATGACATCATTAATAATTTAATAAGTTAATAAATAAAAAATAGAACAATTTTTAAAAATAAGTCTTCTTGATTAAAAAAATATGAATATGGTGAAATTAAATAATTCTTAAGTACTTTTTCTCAAACTTTATATAGGAAAAATATATTTTAAAAATACATGATAAAAAAAAATAAGAGTATAATTACACTTAATCCTTCAAATACAACAAATAATTGCTTAAACAATCAAATCATTTTGATGTATCACAAATAATAATGCTAAGTATATTAGTCACAGTAAGTAATATTTATGATTTTAATTAATTATATCTTTAAATTTTATACATTTTCTAATGGGATTATTTGATTTTTTATAAATATTATATATCTAAGTTTTTGAAACTTAATTTAAAACCATAATTTCTTCACAGGTCTGGCTCCCGTCTTGTTATAAACTCTTCTATTTCCTCCCATTTTAATATAGATGAAAGATACTTGGCAGACTAATAATCTAAAGGCAAAAATGTAACCATGTCTCTCTCTAATATAGATGAAATATACTTGGCAGACTAATAATCCAAAGGCAAAAAATGTAACCATGTCTCTCTCTCTCTCTCTCTCTCTCTCTCTCTCTCTCTCTCTCAATTGCTCACAACCTTCAGCAAGCAACCCTCATACAGTCATACACCTAACACCCTGCAACAGACGACAAGGAGCTGTCAGAAATAATGTAGAGATCGATGTCATTTAAGAAGCTTGACTAGCGTATCAAAATCATTGCTACAAATATGAAGCTTTACAATTGTTTTCTTTGATTTTCTATTCCTAATTTCCAACGTTTATATCTCTCCCTCTTGCCATTGATTTCATCACCACTGCATAGCTAGGGGACTGTTTGGTTTTTTTTTTTTTTGGTCATCACTCATCACTCCTCACTCATTTTTGTCACTCATCACTGATTACTTAAAAGACCCCAATTTTCCCAACCCCATCCGTTTGGACACTGTTTTCAATTCACATCACTCAAATTTTCAACTTTTGTGGGCCTCACACCTGTAGCTTGTGCAGCTTTTACTTCTTTTCTTTCTTTTTCCCTTCAACCCCAATACCCAAACTCACCGAACCCAGTGAAAAAAGAAAAATGAAAAAGACCAGACAGACCCAATGTGAAAGGAAAAGGAAAAAAAAAGAGAAAAGAAGATCACCTAGTGTGAAAAAAAAAAAAAAAAAAAAAAAAAAAAAAAAAAAAAAAAAAAAAAAAAAGGAAGAAGAAGAAGAAGATGACGAAGACCATACCAGACGTAGCGTGAAAGGGAAAAGAAAAAAAAGAAGAAGAACCCAAACTCCCCGAACCTAGTGAAAAAAAAAAGGTCAAAAATTGCAATTGGACTCTGACCATGGGACCCTCAGTGTGTGTTTAATTATGAAAATACCATTGGAAACTAAAAGACCTAAAATACGTTTTCAGTTTCCATAACTCATCACTAAAAAATCATAGAATTGAGTGATGAAAACAAAAACTAGAAACAAAAATCAAACAGTCTCAGCCGTGGATATTTTTGAGTTATGGATGATGAAAACAAAGTTATGAGCGATGGAAACAAAAAAACCAAATAGGCCCTAGGTTTCTTTCCTTTTGTTTTTTGGCACTTTATTTTGTAAAATGTTTTATGGATGTACATGTATTTTGGAGTGATTGATAATATTTATTTGATTTTACTATTTTGGGTTTCTCTAGGTTGTTCTTAGGGTTTCTTTTTAAGAGAGACGAAGAGGGACAAATTGTGAAAAACTTATCGCTCTAGTTGGCTTTTACCTCTTCTAGGTTTTTGGATTTGTCCTACCTTGAATAGTATTATGGGGCTATTAATCAGCAAGATATACTAGCCAGGTTTTTGATAAGCTTGAAGACATCCTGCATTCCAAATAAGTTTTGATACAAAATACTTTTTCCATACGAGGGCAATTTAATTTATTCTTGTAACTTTCATGTGTGAATGTAATCTAAAAAAGAAGTGCGAAATTTTTTACTTGGAAAAAAATTACATTGCAACGAAACCAATAGAAATTAAAAAACGTAACAAAAGCGTGGAAAGAGAATTTATGTTTTCTTTCATCAACACACACATCATCTCCTTCACAATATGAACAGAAACTACATAAACATATGCATCACACATTTCTTATTAACTTCTCTAATTCACGGCCCCTCTTCAACATTTTTCATCTGTTTGGCACTGCTAGCTTCCTTGGCTGTGTCATAGGACGCATGCAATCCAAAAAGGAAATAGTAAACCAAGATTATTAGAGTCCACAACCCGAACCTTTCAAACGATGCTCTATCTATAGACCCAAGAAGGAAAATGTTGATGGCAATTGATAGTGATGGCAGCCATGGTACCAATGGTACACCCCAAAGTTTTGGTTCCCTAGCCTGTGGAACAAAAAGCCAAAGCCCAATAGTTGACAAGAGCCACATTGGTCCAGTTACTGTGTACCCAATCCAACCATTTGCAGATATGGCCCAATAAAGAGACGTGGCAATTGAAGATCCAAGAATAAGGGCAAGAAACACAATGAATTTGATACGGTTTGCTGTTGTTGTCACCCCACTAACATAGTATCGACGCACAAGAAGGCCAATAGCCACAAGCATGAAGATAAACAGTGTGGAGATTGAGAGCAAGTTTGAGAGAATGTCAAGCGATGAGAAGAAGGCAAATACTGCAGTGGCTGCAAGCATTACCACTGTGGCATTGACAGGAGTCCCAGTTTTCTCATTCACAATGGCGAGCCACGGGGGCAACATGTGTGTACGTGCAATATGTGTGAGATATCGAGCTTGACCCACTGCTGACACAAGTAAAACTGTTGTCATGCCCTTCAATGCACCAGCAGCAACTATGTACTTAGCCCATCCCCAACCTACGGCTTCAAATGCCACAGAAAATGGTGCATCTTTATCAATTTCTGTGTATGGTTGCATTAGGCATAGTGTCACGGCTAGTAAACAATATGCCAATGTAGTAATCACCATTGAGCCAACAAGACCAATAGGAATGTCCCGACCAGGATTCTTTGTCTCCTCAGCCATGGTTGAGACAGCATCAAATCCAACATAGGCAAAGAAAAGCACTGCTGATGCTTGAAAGATGCCACGGACGCCAAATGGTGCAAAATCACTGTAATTTTTGGTGTCAGCTTTTATTAAGCCTCCAATGATGATGAAGATAATGACAGCAATATGGAAGATGGAGGCAATGTAATTGAATCGTGAGGAGCCCTTTGTGCTCATAACAGCCATAACACAAATGATAGCCAAGACAACAATAGCAATGGGGTCGAGGTATCTGTAGTTTGGTGAAAAACTATGGGCTACAATGCGGAAATCATTTGGCTGGTGGTTCAAGAGTGTGGCAAAGTAGGATGTCCAAGAACGGGCAACGGCTGCTCCACCAATCACATACTCGAGTAGGATGTTTCCGGCAGCAATGAAGGCCATGAAATCACCCAGTTCAACCCTTAAATAGGCAAATGATCCACCTGAACGGAAACCATCTCGTTAGCTTAATTAGCCACACGAATTTCAGTAACATAGATTTTATTCGACTGTGCATATCAAGGTAAAAGATGTTCTCATGAATTCCCATTAGCAAGAAATTCACCAGAAAAAAAAAAATGTTTTCAATATCAGGAAAGTAATAAATCAAAATTATTTGTATATATTGATTTTTTTTTTTTTTTTTTACACATTCAAATAACACAAGGGATGTTAAGCTCAACTATATCTTTTCGAATTTTCAATCAGTTCTGACGAGTATGACGAGCTCGTGCACGCTTGGACGATACCACCGATACTGACGAAATGAAAGCTCTGGCTAGAAGAGTCAATTGTCTGCTTTACTGACGAAGATATCTGAGCCATTCAATGCAAGCAATCAAGCCCGAGACGGTTACTGGGACAACTGTACAAACCGTTGAGAGGCAGTGATGGCACAGTAAAGGGCCCAGACGTTACCAAAAGGAGCATTAAGACCTCCATAACTATACCAACGGCTAGGAGCCAGGAGAGCATATAAAAGTCTCCCACATTGCCAAGAACCAGGTACGGACGCAGAAATTATACTACTAAGATCTCTTTTCTTTCCAACTACATTCACCTATTTTGAGAAAAACTTCTTGTACTGACTTTAGCATCGGAGGCTCTGTGGCAGGCACCACACCGGTGATCATTCAGAAAGGGTTATTTTATCATTTCAATATTCTCAGAGACGAGGGTCTGCTCCTGGACGCATTTATTTCGACTTCGACTGACGAGTTTGCACTCTATCAGTTTGGCGCCGTCTGTGGGAACGACATTGTTTTCGTATTCAGACTCGAAATAGTAGTTCCCTGTTCTTGTTCCTTCCAAGATGGAGTCTAATCAGGATGCTGCAACCCTGGCTCAGCAAGTTCAAACCCTTGCAGCCGCCGTTGAAGAACTAACTAAGCAAAACCAGGAATTGAGATCACGACTTCAGCAAGAGGATAATCGTTCGAAGGGAAATCAAGAAGATGAAGGAGATAGCAACCGAAGAAGTGACCATCGAAGGCTTCACACTCCTGTCGAGCAAAATTCAGACATCCTTCGGGAGATGAGGAAAGAGATGGACGAACTAAGAAACGCCATCAAAGAGAAAACAGAGCGGAGTGTGGATCGGATGGTCCGCGCAACGGATTCACCATTTACAACAGTGGTTCTCGACTGCCCAGTACCGTCGAAGTTTCGGTTACCTCAGCTCGAGCCCTTCGACGGGCTGAAAGACCCTCAGGATCATCTAAACACCTTCAAGACGACCCTGGGACTTCAACAGCCCCCAGACGAAATCTTGTGCCGTTCCTTCCCTACTACACTCAGGGGGGCTGCCCGAGAGTGGTTCACGAAATTGCCAACATCGTCAATCGATACGTTCGAGCAGTTGAGCAACGCGTTCCTACGCCACTTTATTGGGGGGCAACGACCAAAAAGGACCGCTGACCACTTGCTCACCATCAGGCAGGGAGAGAAAGAAACCTTGAGGTCGTATGTACAACGTTTCACGAGGGAAACACTGGAAGTGGACGAAGCCGACGATATGGTGCAACTGACGACTTTCAAGGCAGGATTGAGGTCCAGGGACCTTGTCAGCTCACTCGCAAAAAATCCCCCAAAAACGATGGCTGAAATGCTCCTCAAGGCGCAGAAATACATGAACGCCGAGGATGCATTGGCTGCCATCAAGGACGAAGACAGACCAAGGGACAAAGACAGAAAAGAAGATGATCGCAGAGGGCAGAAGCGGGATCGTCCAGATCGTCGAATCAGTGACGGAGTCAGAAGGAAAGACGACAAAAATCCAAGAACGATGAGATTCACCCCTCTTGTCATGCCCGTTGACAAAATTTTAGCGCAGATTAAGGACGAGCATTACCTTAAGTGGCCACGACCACTACACTCATCTCCCAACGTTCGCGACAAAAGTAAATACTGCCGATTCCACAAAGATCACGGCCACTACACTGAAGATTGTAGGGATCTCAAAGAGCAGGTAGAAGAGTTGATACGAAGGGGGAAGCTACAGAAATTCGTAAAGAAGGGGGAACACGGCAAACTCGGAGAGGAAAACAAACGCCAACAGGGGTCCTCCTCCAGAAACGACGGTCGTCAACCACAACCCCCTCAAAACGTAGTCGGGGAGATACAGACGATCTCCGGGGGGCCTACCACTGGAGGCTCGTACAAGTCGCTCAAGAAAACGCGTCAACGACAAGTGAATAACGTCCACGTGACGCACCTGCCAAAGCAGAGACGAACTGATCAGGATATGACCTTCAACGAAAGTGACTCCCGAGGAGTAAAACAGCCACACAATGATCCCTTGGTCATAAATCTCACTATAGAAGGGTTCAACACAAGGAGGGTCCTCGTGGACAATGGCAGCTCTGCTGATATCATTTACTTTTCAGCATTCCAACAGTTAAAACTGGAACCCAAGAGACTGCGTCCGTTCGACTCTCCACTCGTTAGCTTCAGCGGTGATAGGGTGTATCCTAGGGGCATAGTGACGCTGACAGTCACAGTAGGGACGGACCCGAAGCATCTGACTCGTCAGATAGACTTTCTGGTAGTAGACAGCCCGTCGTCCTATAATGTTATCATTGGAAGGCCAGCACTCAACAAGTGGAAGGCGTCCACATCCACGTATTGCTTAAAGATGAAGTTCCCAACGGATGACGGTGTTGGTGAGATTACAGGAGACCAAGTGATGGCCCGGGAATGTTATCAAGCTGTTCTCGTAGCTAAGGAGAATCACACGTGGAACGTAGAAGAGAAAGAAGAGGCAAAAATGGAAAAGCTGGAAACGGTAGAGTTGATTGAAGGGGAAGCGACGAAAACAACCAGAATAGGGACGACCCTGAGCCCCGAGGTGAGAACGGAGCTCATCAAGTTCCTTCGGGAGAACTTGGACGTCTTTGCCTGGAGCCATGACGACATGCCGGGCATATCTCCTGAGACCATCCAGCACAGGTTGAATGTGAATCCAGAAAGGAAGCCTGTCAAGCAGAGACGAAGAACTTTTGCACCAGAAAGAAACCAAGCTGTCGCTGACGAAGTGAACAAACTGTTGGGGGCAGGCTTCATCAGGGAAGTGTATTATCCAGATTGGCTTGCCAACGTCGTCCTGGTAAAGAAAGCCACTGGGAAATGGAGGATGTGCGTAGACTTCACGGACCTGAACAAGGCCTGCCCAAAGGACAGCTTTCCCCTCCCAAGAATAGACCAGCTTGTAGATTCCACAGCTGGACACAAACTATTGACGTTCATGGACGCGTTCTCGGGGTACAACCAGATCAAGATGGCTGACGAGGACCAGGAGAAAACCGCCTTCATCACGAGTCAAGGGCTCTACTGTTACAATGTAATGCCGTTCGGATTGAAGAACGCCGGGGCAACCTACCAGAGACTGGTAAATAAGATGTTCGTCAAGCAGATAGGCAGGAACATGGAGGTGTACGTTGACGATATGCTCGTCAAGAGCAAAGAGGAGCTTGCACATCTGGACGATCTGAAAGAGACATTCGAAACGCTCAAACAATACCAGATGAAGCTGAACCCTGGTAAATGCGCATTTGGCGTTGCCTCAGGGAAATTCCTGGGATTCATGGTGTCCCAAAGAGGAATTGAAGCGAATCCCGAGAAAGTAAAGGCGATAATCAACATGGCCTCCCCTCAGACCGTCAAGGAGGTCCAGAAGCTCACGGGCCGGATTGCCGCGCTGAACAGGTTCGTCTCCAGAGCAACAGATAAATGCTTACCTTTCTTTAAAACCTTGAAGCAGGCTTTCGAGTGGACTGACGAATGCGAAGCAGCATTCCAGGAGCTCAAGCTTTACCTCAGCAACCCGCCACTCCTAAGCCCTTCAAAGGAAGGTGAAAATTTATACTTGTATTTAGCAGTATCATCTACAGCAGTCAGTGCAGCCTTGATCCGAGAAGAAAATAGGAAACAGCTCCCAGTTTACTACGTCAGCCAAGCATTCCAGGGGGCTGAGTTCAGGTACCCAAAGATCGAGAAAATCACATTCGCCTTGATAGTAGCCTCGCGCAAACTCAGACAGTATTTCCAGGCAAATCCAATTTTGGTAATGACGGACCAACCCATCCGGAAGGCTATGAACAAGCCCGAAGCAGCAGGGAGGATGATCCAATGGGCGATTGAACTCAGCCAGTTCGACATAGAATATCATCCCAGGACGGCCATCAAAGCACAAGCGCTGGTAGACTTCATCGCCGAGTTTACTTATCCAGATGAGTCTAACCAGGCCAACGAAGATGAAGTATGGACAATACAAACTGACGGTTCGTCAGCTCGAAAGAGAGGGGGAGTAGGGGTAGTCATAATTACCCCCAACGGAGAAATATTAAAGTATGGAGTTCAGCTGGAATTCCCTGCCACCAATAACGAGGCTGAATACGAAGGAATCCTGACAGGCCTGAGGCTAGGGAAAGAACTTGGGGCCAGGAACCTGCTGGTCCAGAACGACTCGAAGCTAGTAATCGGGCAAGTCAAAGGGGAGTACGAAGCAAAAGAAGAACGAATGCAGAAATACCTCAAATTGACGAACCACTTGGTAAAAGAATTTGAAAAGGTGGAGTTCGTCCAAATTCCGAGGAACGAGAATAGGCCCGCGGATGAAGTGTCAAAAATAGCCTCGTCGGACGGAGCAGAGTTGAATACAGACCTAATGATAGAAATGCAAAGAAACCCCAGCATAGAAGAAATCTTGACATTCGCAGTCCGGAGCGAAGGTAGCTGGATGACGCCCATCATGTCCTTTCTCCAGGATGGACGCTTGCCCCAGGACGCAGATGAAGCCAGGAAGATCAAGAAGAGAGCCACCAGATTCACGATTCTCAATGACGCATTATACAAGAGAGGCTTCTCCATGCCTTACTTGAGGTGCGTGGACGAAGGAGAGGCAGAATACATCCTGAGGGAGGTGCATGAAGGAGTTTGCGGGGACCATGCAGGACCAAGATCCTTGGCGAGAAAGATTATGCAAACAGGGTACTTCTGGCCAACCATGCAAGATGACGCAGCCAAGTTCGTCAGAAAGTGTGACAAATGTCAAAGGTTCGGGAATGTACAAAACCTGCCATCAGAAAAGCTGACGACGATCACGTCTCCATGGCCGTTTGCACAATGGGGAATCGACATCGTTGGCCCCTTGCCCCAAGGCAAAGGTCAGGTAAAATTCTTGCTAGTTGCTATTGATTATTTTACTAAATGGGTTGAAGCAGAGGCATTGGCAACCATCACCGAAACCCGAATCCAGGGTTTCGTTTGGAAGAATATAGTCTGCAGATTCGGGATTCCAAGGACGATCATATCAGACAACGGACGACAGTTCAATTGCCGAGGTTTCAGAGACTTCTGCTCAGGCCTGGGCATCAAGAACCAGTTTTCGTCACCGGGCCACCCACAAGCAAACGGACAAACGGAAGTGACGAACCGAACACTGCTCAAGATCATAAAAACCAAGCTGGACGATGCGAAGGGTGCCTGGCCGGAAGAACTGCCCAACGTCTTGTGGGCTTATAGAACCACTGCCAGAACCCCAACGGGAGAAACCCCCTTCAGGCTCACATATGGTACAGAAGCAGTAATCCCTGTTGAAGTCGGAGTAACCAGCACTCGACGGGAAGTGTTCAACGAAGAGGAAAATGACGACTCATTACGATTTGACCTGGACTGCCTCGACGAAGTGCGAGACAAAGCCTTCAGCAGAATGACGGAATACCAGAAGAAAATGATGGAATACTACAACAGAAGGGTGAAGCTTAGACGACTCGACATAGGAGACCTCGTCCTGCGCAAAGTAACACAGGCAACCAAAGACCCAACTCAAGGAAAGCTCGGCCCCACCTGGGAGGGACCATACAAAGTCACTCATTACTCCAGACGAGGAAGCTACCATCTGGAAACCTTAGACGGGCAAAAACTCCCCAGACCATGGAACATTGAACATTTGAAGAAATATCATCAGTAGATGTAATCTAAAAACATATTCGTCAATAACTCTCAATAAACAAATTATTCAGCTAATGATTGTGTTCCAACAGGCTCGCTCAAAGAACCTAACAAAAGCCAAAAAATTGGCTAAGTAGTAAGATTCCGCATTGACGGATGTAAGCTACTGACGACAAAGTTCAATGTCATCGAAAAGCCAAAAAATTGGCTAAGTAGTAAGATTCCGCATTGACGGGTGTAAACTACTGACGACAAAGTTCAACGTCATCGAAAAGCCAAAAAAATTGGCTAAGTAGTGAGATTCCGCACTGACGGATGTAAACTACTAACGACAAAAGCCTATGCTAAGCAACGAAATTACGCCTTGACGGGCGTAAGGTACTGACGAAGGAAAATTTCCTAAAACAAGCATTAGTCACTTAAGGCCAAGGCAGCCAAATTCCGCCTTGACGAATAAAGCAATAGCGTCACTGACAAGCAAAGTCTTCATATCAAAAGAGGTAAGTCATTAAATTAAAGCAAGTAATGGCCTCAAGAACAAAAAAGCTATATTTAATTAAGGCCTAGAATAAATCATCATCGTTTTTACAACCAAAAAACCCAAAATAAACGGAAAAATTGTTCAGAAATTAGAATTGCATGATGGCCCAAAACATGAAGGGCATAAAAAAAAAAAAAAAAAAAAAAAGAGAAAATTTTTCAGGTGTCTAGTTCAAGCGGCTTCATCGTCACCAGGAGCATCCTCGTTGGCACCACTCCTGGCAGGAACATCTACAGAAACATCAGGCTGAATGGCAGAAGATGAGACAACCTCGTCAGCAGCCATCTCCTGGTCCACCTCTTCCAGGTCCAATTTTTCCATATCCACTCCGGAAGGATGCTTGACGAGGTACCTTCTAAGGAGCTCGAAACCTTTGAAGTACCAGCTGAAGAGGACAGTCTGATACTCGTCTGTAGTCTGAAAGGCCTCGATAGACCTCGCAGCAATGGTCTTCAAACTCTCCTTAGCATTCAAGAGTTGCTCGTCCTTCTCCAAATTCAGCTGGCGCTCAGCCCTCAGGTCAGCAGATAAAGTTTTGACCTTCTCCTTCGAAGTGTTGGATTCGTCCATAGACTCGACGAGGTTCCTCTTCAGCTCTGAATTCTCCTTCTCTAGATTCTCCATCCTGGATGTCAGTGACGCCACCCTAGCCTCTTGCGTGAGATGTTCGGAAGTAATGTGAATACTTTCCCCCAGCACCTAGAAAAGAAGTTGGGTTTAAAAAAAAAAAAAAAATGTTTTGTGGTTTGACAGAATAAAGACTACTCTACCTGTACAAGCCTCTGAATATGGCGAGACGCAACCTCGGTGAAAGGCACATCTTTGAAGACCTTGAGGTCGTTCGTCGTCACCACTTCGTGAGCCCGGTCAACGGCCAACCTCTCGTCATCCCATATCGTTGACGAGCGTGAGTCAGCTTTCTCCTTCCCCGATGTCCGCTGCTTCTTCGAAGCCGGAGTAGGGATCTCCTCGATTGACGTTGCCGGAGAAGCCGTCCTCGTCTGCTCAGTGACGGAGACAATGGGATTGACGGAAACATTTTGACTGGCAGTAGGAGCAACTCCCTTGACTCGCACCGCCTTCTTCCCGATGTTAGACAGCGGCTCGTCTTTCTTATCCCTCATCTTCGCGTACATATCCTTCTTAAACTTGGTCGTCATTTCTGCAAAGAGGAAACAGTCAGAAGAAAGTTCACATGGGTGTCAGTAAAAGTCAACCTTGACGAGGTCAGCACTTACTTTTCTTGCCTTCGATATCGATGGAACGTAGAACGTAAGGAGATGGATCTGGCCCGAGGTTGTAAAAGGCCAAGGTTCGCGGGTCTACCAGGTCCTCCCAACTCTCAATCGTCTGGGCGTAACCAATGGCGGTCTCGACGCGCTCCTTATGCCTGCTTTTGAGTTTGGGCCGTCTCTTAACTGCGCAACAAGGGGGCATGAGGATCAGCAACACAGATTAGCAGAGAAAATCAAAACCAAGAACGACGAATAGAAATACTGACGCACCTAAAGCCGGGGTCCCCCACCGACGATGCAACCTTGGTATATCACCCCAATCCGCGCTGGATTGAGTCTCAAAATCATCCCCCGACACAAAGAAAAACCTGGATTTCCAATACCTGAAGGACGAAGGCAAACCCCTCACGATCCTAGTATCCCTCGTCCAAGGAACTAACTCATAGTAACCATACTCTTTGGACTCCTTCAAACGATACAGGTAAATGAGTTCACTTATCCTGATCATATCTCCATTAGCGGCCAACCATATTTCCATACAATTGATCACTATTCTCCACGAATTGGGCATGAGCTGCCCGGGAGCAATGCCGAAATGATGCAAAAGTTCCATCAGGAACGGGTGGACGGGAAATCTAAGCCCGCAAATAAAGGCCGACTCATAAAAACACACTTCACCCGGAAAAAAGTGGCTGGCCCTATCCTCGTCACTAGGTAGACGAACGCGAACCCTCTCTGGAAATTGGAACCTGTCCTTGAACCTACCCAGATTATCCGCATCCAAACCACACATTTCCCCAAGGGCGTGAAAAGCCCTAACCTCTCGAGGGGAAGAAACGACCGAACCTCCCTCCACTGGATCACCGTTTGACGATAATCCAGTATCGAGGTCGCTAGACCTAACCTCAGACATTGTTCCTTCCTCTCTCACTAAACCCTCGAACCAATCGACCGACTGACGAAGCAAGGGCAATAACTCGCCCAACGCAACGCCTAAACAGTTACCCTCAAAAACGAAATTTTCTAAATGGGGAAAATTTCCCAAAGATCCCCCTAATCGCGCAAAAAGGAAGGAAATTGAGGGGCAGTCTATCCTAACTTCGGAGCTATGGACCATGAAAACACAAGAAAAGCAACACTTGCTAAAAATACAGAAGAAACCAAGCATATACAAAAAAGAAGGGGGGAAAAAGGAATAAATCAGAAACCACATATGGCAGCAAAACAAAAAAGGAGGCAAAGCTCAAAAAGAAAAGAAAAACATACCTCAAGAAAGCAGTTGCAAAAGGGAACACCACCACTTGTTGGTTCGCAGAAAATGGGTAGAAAGAGATCACCGGAGAAGATAATCGAAGCAAATGATTGAGCGATTTTTGGAAAATGTGAGTAAGGAGAAGTTTTAAATTAAAGCTTTGGGAAACTGCAAAAAACCAGCGGGAAGCCCAAGAGTCCCACCAAATCAAGGCATTAACTCCACCCACCAGCTCGTGACACGTATGCCACGATTTGCGAAACGCCGCCGCATTATATTTAATGCGTATGGGAATCCCAAACGACACTCATAAGAAAAAAAAAAAACTCTTTACATTCCATAACCGTCATTTAAATGACGGTCACAGAATCAGGGGGCAACTGACGAGTATGACGAGCTCGTGCACGCTTGGACGATACCACCGATACTGACGAAATGAAAGCTCTGGCTAGAAGAGTCAATTGTCTGCTTTACTGACGAAGATATCCGAGCCATTCAATGCAAGCAATCAAGCCCGAGACGGTTACTGGGACAACTGTACAAACCGTTGAGAGGCAGTGATGGCACAGTAAAGGGCCCAGACGTTACCAAAAGGAGCATTAAGACCTCCATAACTATACCAACGGCTAGGAGCCAGGAGAGCATATAAAAGTCTCCCACATTGCCAAGAACCAGGTACGGACGCAGAAATTATACTACTAAGATCTCTTTTCTTTCCAACTACATTCACCTATTTTGAGAAAAACTTCTTGTACTGACTTTAGCATCGGAGGCTCTGTGGCAGGCACCACACCGGTGATCATTCAGAAAGGGTTATTTTATCATTTCAATATTCTCAGAGACGAGGGTCTGCTCCTGGACGCATTTATTTCGACTTCGACTGACGAGTTTGCACTCTATCAAGTTCAAATCTATCACTTCTCATTATTATAACTATCAAATTATTAAAAAAGAAAAACACAAGTTATAGTAATTTTTTAAAATATATATGATGTTTTGACCGATAAGAATGTGTAATGAACAAAGTTCTTGTGAATGGAACTGATTTATGTGAATTATGGGTTTGTACCACTAGCATTTTCTTTCCTCTCACTTTAATATATATGTTTACATATATATATATATATATAGTAAGTAATTCCAGACTCAACTAGAGTCTAAAATTCCACGCTAGCCCATCTAATATGAACGTAATCTGGACTCTAATGATATGTTTGACTTTTTCTTCGTCACATTTTCAATAGAAGCTTGACAGTTCAGACAATTAACTTATATGTAATGTTACTTTAATTGAAAAAATTTATATATATATATATATATATTACTCTAATGATATGTTTGACTTTTTCTTCGTCACCTTTTCAATAGAAGCTTGGCACTCCAGATTACGTTCATATTAGATGGGCCAGCGTGGAATTTTAGAATCTAGTCGAGTCTGGAATTACTTACTATATTTATGGTCCCGCCTGTCATTGTCGACCCTTATTAATTTTACTTCCCCATTTATCAAAATTTGTAACACAAAAATTTGTATATCTTAACTTTCTAGTTCTAATCACTAATTTAGCATTCACATTACTGTAACTATTTTAATATTTCAGTAAAGGACATCAACCTTAAATGTTGTTCCTTAAACACTTTCTTAAAATTTTGTCCTAGAGTTACTTAACTAAAAAAAAAAATGAACTTTTATCTCATAAGAAAAAAAATCACATAACAGAATTTTAAAAAAAAAAAATCAAAAGAATAAAATTTAAATGCTGCACCTAAATCTTAAATATATAATAAAAAACTCAAAAAAAACTCACACATCAATCTTACCAAACTGGTATAAAATATCAAGCAAGCAACACTACCTTGTCATGGCGAGATGCGCAAAAGTCAAGACTTTCATGTTTTTTAATTATTTTCTTGTTTTAATACTCTCTCTCTCTCTCTCTCTCTGCTTTGGTCCAACTTCCAAGATACCAGGGAACACATGTATCGGTAAACTTTAATTCTTCACAATTGAAGTAGAAAACCCACAGTTTTTTTTTTTTTTTTTTTTTTTTGAGATAAACGATAGGCCTTAATTCTTATTTCTTATTAAAATAATAAATATATTATAGTATATAACATCATAATTTATGAAAACTATTTTATTCTTTTTGAGGAAATGAAAACTATTACGGAGTATTTTTTTAGGAAGAAAACTATTATTGAACTATAATATATATAATGTAACGTTATGTTTTTTGCTAAGCAAAATAATTGATCATTATCACTTGATTAGATTTTTTTTATCTATAGAGATTTTAAATGATTTTTATTCATTGTTTAATTTAAAAACATGATTTAAGTGAAAAAAAAAATTAATAAAATAGTGATAGAGTATTGAAACAAATGTATTTGTTGTAAAAATAATATTGAGATTATCTATTCAATTATATTGAGACTGATGATAATGCTCAGATATTCAATTATCAGATTTTGTCAATCAAATGGCTGAATGCTTTTTAACTTCTTTTGTTTTTGTTTTGGTTGCCGACACAAGCATTTCACCACTTGACCATTAATAAACCTAAATTGCAGCTTATTCTGTTTTGGTATTTATCACAACAATCCTCTTTACATGAATTATTTACCTAAAAGCCAGCTTTATTTTCAAGACACATCCTTCTTTTCTTGTGAATTATTCTTATATCAATATCAAGGTCTATCAGCAGATTAATTTTTCTCCAGCTTTTAAGAAAATGAACTTATTCACATGAGCCGATCGAAACAAAAATCTAGCAGGTTTAAAATAAAGAATAAGGCACCGTTGTAAAGAGCATGTGCATGGATTTCTTCCTGTTCTATTGATAAGACCAATTGTGTGTGGACTTCCTTTACAAATTACGTCAATTTTATAAAGACAAACTAGGATTTCAAAATCAGTTTTTGGACCTTTTGCCCAAAGCATATTCACAACTATACGCGATTAAATATAATATATTGAGTGGTGACCGAATTGAAAAATATATGGTCCATAACTCTGTAATAAAAAAAAAAAAAAAGGGTCCATAACTCCATATAATATTATAAAACAGCCACCAGTTTCTAGAGCTATCCCTCACGTAACGACTAAAAACTAATATTTTATTCTCTAAAAAAAAAACCAATATTTTATCAATTATACAAATTAGATCAACCTAACAAAAAAGTCGCCAGAAAATTCTAACTTACCAATCACAAAAAGGCAACTATTAAATGTAATAACCATTAGGACAAAATCAAAAGGAAAACAAAAGTTGTAAAAACTCAAAAGTTAAGTTTACTTTCGTCAGGCCGAAAAACTAAAAAACGGCTACAGCCAAAATACAGTCTAAAAAATTAGTTTGAATCACAATTTTAAAAACCAAATCGGACCGATCGGTTCAACTGGAAACCAAGCATTAATTCAATCTGGTGAAATGCCCCAAAATCGGTTAAAAACCAATTCTTTGGCCATACTGGTATTTAATACCATGGTTTGAATACTCAATTATTATTACAGTACTTTTCAATATTGTCAAATTGGTTCTCTTAGAAAATGCGGTTTCAATAATAATAATAATAATAATCAATAGGGGATTCAAGTGTTGAATTAATAGAAATGAGCATAAAGTTTTAGAAGAAATCTTGTTCAATGGTAAAGAAAAATGTTAATGAATACCCTAACAATATTTTTTAAAAAATTATTTTAAGAAAGTTTTTATAAAAAATTCAATAAGCAATAAATGTTTCAGCACTTTTTTTCTATTTCTCATAGATGTAGTGTTAAAATTTTTTTAAAATAATTTGTTAAAAATTGCTCTAAAAGCATCCATTAACTTGCGTGGACACGTGACAGAGTGACATTAAAAACGTTAAAAACACTTGAGTGGGCCCGTCGTTTTGGGTTTGTTTGTTTTATGCAAATGGATTTATACATCTATGGTTTGCTTTGGTCTTTTGTCTCTTATATTATATTATTTAAAGTTAAAATAAGTCACATGAATTATTAAGTAGGCCATATAATTAAAACCACACCTGATTGATTTTATTAATAATTATTGCTGAAAGAATTTTCTTCTAATCCTTAAGTTAAAAAAAGAAAAATCAATAAATAATGCATTTCCAAATACTTGGACTGGGTACGGCTAAAGCCAAACCATATCAATATATATACTCCCTCCTTGACTTAAACAAATAAAATCGAAGTCCTATGACCAAATCTTTAATTTCCTACATACTAGTCAATTATACATATATTTAAAAGGCAGTCACCTGTGTTCAAGATTGATAGATAATCATGATACTAGTAATATAAATATATAAAATAAAATAAAAATATTATCTTCATAATATTTTTTAAATATTTTATAATAAATTTTAAGCGGTAAATTTATATTAATTGTTACGGATAAACAAAAAAAAAAGTAATTAAAGTTGCAGACTGAAATTAACAAAAAAGACAAGATAATAATGATGGTATTGGTACCTGCGACTGGAATCTCAACGGCGAACTCGGTGTAGCAAAAGACAGAGAGCAAAGCAGAGATACCCGAAACGACGTAGGACAACACAACAGCAGGTCCCGCATATTCTCGAGCCTCAAGCCCAGTGAGGACGAAGATCCCAGCTCCAATCACGGCTCCTATGCCGAACCACATGAGATCCCACCAATTCAGCGTCTTCTTCATCTCGTGCTGGCTCTGTGCCTTCACATCCACTAGCTCCGTCTGGTCCAACGAACGAGTCAGAACTCGGTCTTTCAGCCTACGCGGTGTGTCCTTCAACGCCCTCGCATAGTTTCCCCAGCTCCGAAACGATTCCTCGGGAAGAAAGTTTTCTTTTGTGCACGAGCACCCTCTTCTCCGAACACCTTCGTCTCCTCCGTATTCACCCATCTGAGTCAACTCACTTCTACTCTCTCTCTCTCTCTCTGTTTGCTTCCCAAGAATATAGATAGAGAAAGAGAGAGATTAAAGGCTGAGGAATATAATGAATCTTTTTTGGACTTTAGAGCACACAGCTAGGGTATTAATAATAATATTTTGGCAAAAATGTAAAATTAGCCTTCTAATTTTTAGTTTTTTTTTATTTCAATCTCCTAACTCTTATTTTTATCATTTCAATTCGCTAATTTTTAATTTTTATCAATGTAAGACTCAGTTAAAACTCAGTTAAAAGTTGCCATTAATTAAGCCAAAATGACATTATTTTTTTTAAAAAACAAATTTCAAAATTTAAAGAAAAAAAATCTGTAAAAAAAAAAAAAAAAAAAAAAAAACCAAACCCGAGTAAAATCACAAACACCTACAAGAACATTTTGGATTTTTTAGAAAAATAACTACAAAACCCAAACAATATTATTAGTTAGGCAACGTTTCAAACATATTGCATTTATAACAATTCGACTTTAGAGGAGTCGATTTTACTGTTCATATCGCCTATTTTTGCGCCACGTAGATAAATAAATTGACTTCAGGAAAGTCTATTTGTGCGTGTAGAAATCGACTCCACTGGAGTCGTTTTCTATACATAGAAAATGACTCCACTGGAGTCGATTTCCTTGTATAGAAATAGATACACAAATGCTCCACACAAATATTTGCGGCACACCCAGCAAATGAAGAACCACACCCAGCAAATGAAGAACCCAGGCGCCGACGAACCCAGCGCCGATTCTGACCAAACCCCGACGAGCAAACGACGAATCCAGGCACCGATTCTGACCAAACCCCGACGAACCCCAACACCGACGAGCAAACAACGAACCCAGGCGCCAGTTTTGACCAAACCCCGACGAGCAAACGACGAACCCAGGCGCCGATTCTGACCAAACCCCGACGAACCCCAATGCCGACGAGCAAACAACGAGCCCAGGCGCAACCCAGCAAACGAAGAAAAGGCTACACGAAAAAATCGGATAGGATCGGATCGGTGGAGGAAAAGGCTACACGAAACTTGGGTTTGATTTGTTTTGAATTTGATTTTTTCATGGGTTTTTGGGGCTTGGAAGTGGAGAAACCAGGCAGCATTTTGGGGAAAAAAAAGGAAAGGGAAGAAGGCACGAGCATTCAGTAGGAATTTAGTTTGAATTTTTATACAAAGAATTCGACTCCACTGGAGTCGTTTTCTTTGTATAGAAAATGACTCCAGTGGAGTCGATTTCTACACAAACATGTAGACTTCGCTGAAGTCGATTTATTTAACTACGTATCACATAATATAGGCATATGAACAGTAAAATCGACTTCTCTAAAGTCGAATTGTTAGAAATGCAATATGTTTGAAACGTGGTCTAATTAATAATATTGTTTGGGTTTTGTGGGTATTTTCTAAAAAATCCCGAACATTTTGATGCAGAAATAGAACCTGGTTTTCACTGCCGAGTTCTCTTTCTCTCTCCCCATTCCCTCCACCGAAGCATCATCGTTCTCATTTTCGATTTTGTCGGAGTTGGTTCGGCCTGAAGCAAGACGACGGTGGATCAAGGCGACGAGGCCGAACATTGTGGAGGCGATGGAGGTCAAGCAACCAGCAACACAGTGGGCTTTGAGCATTAGGACCCAAGTGAGCTGCTTGGCATTTTTGCGTCCTCAGTGGCCTTTGTCTCTGGTACGACTTGACCTGGGCGAGTCCATTGTGATGAGAAAATTGTCCTCCGTCAGACCCTCCAGCTCCACCATTGACCAATTCGGATTCTCCATCTTCACCACCACCGGCGTGCCACGGTGGCTCTCTTTCGCCCACCATTGAAAACGACGGTACCATTCTTTCCTTTCTCTCTTTAAGGTCCGATCTCACACAATGAGACCTTTAAAACACCCAAAAACAAGAAAATCTGAGCTTTGCAATAGCCCATTCTTTTTGTCGTTTGTTGATATAGCGTTGTAGCTCTCAAATAACGGTTGAGGAAGACATTTGTGTGTGTTGCTTCTTCTTCTTCTGATTTCTGACTCTCACTGCTGTTGAGTTCTCTGGTTTGGGTTTTTTTTTTTTTTTTTTTACAGATTTTTTTTCTTTAAATTCCAAAATTTATTAATTAAAAAAAAAAAAAACCAAAATAACGTCGTTTTGGCTCAATTAACGGCAACCCCTAACTGAGTTTTAACGGAATCCTGCATTGACAAAAATTAAAAGTTATAAAACTGAAATGACAAAAATGAAAGTTAGAGGACTAAAATAAAATTTTAAAAAAAAAAAAAAACTGAAAGTTAGAGGATCAGTTTTGCATTTTACCTACTATTTTTTTTAGATATCAGTTCTAAACGGCACGATTCTAGCTAGAATTATAAATACACTTATCTACTTGTATTCTTATTTCCTACTATTATTATAATTTGATTCCAATTATAATACTATATTAATAATATTGTTTATATCTACTACAGTTTTAAACAAATTATTTGATGGTTATATCATCACATTGGACCGTACCAACATTATATAATGTATCATTGTCACATTCAATGATATTCTCATTTTTTTTAGTCACATTTGATAATTCAATATCAAATTAAGCAGTAAACATATGACCATACCATTGTCATATTCAATAGTTCCCTTATTTTATAATCATATTAGACAATAACAACATCGCATATGACCATACCATTGTTATATTCGATGATTTTTTTTTTTTTTTAGTCACTTTGGATTTACCAATGTCACTTTCATTAGTACCAATGTCACTTTTGTTAGTACCAATGTCATTATTTTTTTGATCGCATTAGATGATACCAATGGAACATTGGGCAATACCTTCCAATGTCACTAAAAACTAATGTGACTAAGAATATATATATATATATATATATTAAATAATAGTTATTTGAATTTTTTAACTTGTGTGTGTCTCTCTCTCTCTCTTTGAGTATTGGTATCTCTCCCGCCTTCTTTGCATTTGAGATATTTTAAAATATTATGAAATTTTAAATTTCACATTTTTATATAAAAATATATTGAATTAATTGTATAAAGAGTCTTGGTGTGTCTATTACTCTCTCTAACTCTCCAAGTAACTTTTTGGAATGAGTGACTCAAATTGTCATTGTTCATTAATTTTAATAAAACCCATGACAGTAATTTTAATAAAAGTCATTAACTTCCAAAATAACATCATTTTCATCTCAAAGTAAGAGAAATCCTTTAGATTATTTATTTTTTCTATAACAAAATTAAAGGGCAAATGAGTCAGAATATGTTTTATACTTAGGGCTTTCATTATTTACTCATACAATTTACTACTTAATTCGTCTGGATGAAGCTCTATTGCAATTTTATATCAACTAGAAAAAGTATTTTTTATAAAACGATTACTAGATTAGTCTCTACGAAGTCATTTCTGTCATGCACATGGCCTTTTCAGATACTTAACAATTACCATAACCTTTAAGAGAATGTAGGAAAAAGAGAGAGGGGGGTGATAGAGTCGAGGAAGATTGAGTGATCCTTTCCCATCCTTGGTAAGTGCCCTAAAACATATATCTCCCAAAGATGAATAATGAATTTGGGAATAATAAAATAAAATCAAGCCTAAAGACGAACATAAGAAAATTTGATTCAACAGTTGTACAGAGAATCTAAAATGACTTAATAGTCAGAGAAAAGCAACAAGAACAAATTGCAAATACTTATTGATCTATTGAATAATTAATACATCCACTTTTGAAATATTAGGAGCATTTCAAATTTGCTAGTCCAAGCGAAAGGAATCTTGGTCATTAAGAAATGACAATGGAGGATATGGACAATTATATTAGCCCAAAAAAGGATATAAAGTTGCGAACAACTCAACTTTAGAAGCTATTTGAAAATTCCAGCCAAATACCAGAAGAAAAGTAGAAAGGAATGTCTCAAAAACAAAAAATTTACAGCCAAATACTTTAGTTGCCATCTTTCACATATGCGCTGGTTTCTTTTGCAAGCGCACATGTTTGCCGTCTTCTCCACATATCCTGCCTGTAAATAGGCATATATTATTATCAGTGATGTAAAATGAAAGAAGAAAGTGATAAACTAAAACAAAAGGAAACAGAGTTGGACTGAAACTCTACTACTTCATTTGATGATGAAATGGCCATAATATAGGCTAAAAACAAACGGTTACAAACACAAATATAGGCACCACTAAGATCATGCTAAACAACTCCTACAAACCAGGAAACAAATAGAAACAAACTACTGAACTCCTAAAGACTAGGACAACCCAAATCCATTCTAACGTGTGCTGCACTAATTTATTCAACAATCCCTCCCTTAAACTGATGTTCCACACATTACATCAGTTTAATAAGACTCAAACTTTGAAGCGCCACCCCTCAGATAAAGTCCTTTGAACTGCGAACACCAAGTAGCTCCCTGAGCTTCTGAAATGCTGGAAATTTGAGAGGCTTTGTTAGAATATCAGCGATCTGATCTTCACTTTTGCAGTAAACCAGATTAATAACTCCATCATTCGTGAGATCCCTCAAGAAATGATACTTCACATCTATATGCTTGCTTCGACCATGTAAAACAGGATTCTTTGAGAGCTTTATTGCTGAATTGTTGTCACAGTAAATAAGAGTAGGCCCATCTTCTTTGAACTGCAACTCTTCAAGAATCTTCTTCAGCCAAATAGCTTGACAAGCACAAGCTGTTGCTGCAACAAATTCAGCTTCAGTGGTTGACAATGTGACGATTGGCTGCTTCTTTGATGACCATGAAACAGCTCCTGTTCCCAACATGAAAACATACCTAGATGTGCTTTTTCGATCATCAGAATCTCCTGCATAATCACTATCTGTAAAGCCAAACAAATCTGACTTTTCTCCCTTTTTAAAGAACAGCCCAAACTCCTTAGTACCTTGCAAGTACCTAAGAATTCTTTTTGCAGCCAAAAGATGAATCTCTGTTGGACACTCCATGTATCTACTAATGACACTTACAGCATGCATTATATCAGGCCTTGTTGCAGTCAAATACATTAAGCTCCCCACAATCTGTTTGTAAAGAGTATTGTTAACCTTCTCTCCTCCATCATCCTTGTTTAGCTTCAAACCAAACTCAGAAGGTGTATTCACAGGATTTCAATCCTTCATCTGAAACTTGTCCAAGATTTCTCCCACATACTTCTTTTGAGAAATAAGAATGCCAGCAGAGGACTGCAACACTCCTATGCCAAGAAAGTAATGCATCATGCCAAGATCAGACATTTCAAATTCAGCCATCATGGATTTCTTAAAGCTTTCAAACATGGCTGTATTACTTCCAGTATAGATTAGATCATCTACATATAAGCAAACAATGAGCATTTTCCCTCCATCATCAACTTTTATGAAAAGTGTATGTTCATAAGGACATTTTTGAAATCCTTCCTTCAAAAAATAAGTTTCTATACGATTATACCAAGCCCTTGGGGCTTATTTTAATCCATATAGAGCCTTCTTTAGTCTATACACTTTATGCTCATTTTCAGATTTCACATAACCAGGAGGTTGATCGATAAATACCAGTTCCTTCAAATCTCCATGGAGGAACGCTGACTTCACGTCCAGCTGGAAGATAGGCCATGAATTCTAAGCTGCTAATGCAATCACCAATCTGATTGTGTCATGCCTTGCAACTGGAGCAAAAACTTCTTTATAATCAACACCAAACTCTTGCTTATAGCCCTTGGCCACCAGGCGTGCCTTATACTTGTCGACTTCACCATTTTCCTTCAGCTTTGTCTTGTAAACCCACTTCACACCAATTGTTTTGTGCCATTCAAGAAGATCAGATAACTCCCAAGTGTCATTCTTTTCAATGGCTGAAATTTCAGCATCCATAGCCTTCCGCCATTTTGATTCTTTGACAGCACTTTCAAACACTGTAGGATCACAATCTGAAAATAGAGCAAAATGAGTGAGTGGGTCTTCAGTTTGATCAATTCCGGTTACCTCATAATCATACATCCATGCTGGCCTCTTTCGAACACGATGAGAGCGTGATTCAGCTGCTGCTTCTGGTGCTGTTGGAGTGACATCAGAGGCTACAGGAGTTTCATTTTGAGGATTCTCAAATGCTTCAGTTGCTGGAACAAGGTGTTGTTGCCGCTGGTTTACTTCATCACCTTCTTCTCCATCAAAACTAGTTGGAATTGGCTCTCCAACTACATTTTTGCTCCATTCCCATATTTGATCTTCATCAAAAACTACGTCTCGACTGATAAGTATTTTCTTAGTGTTAGGATTGTAAAGCTTATAAGCTTTTGACTGATCACTAACACCGAGAAAAATACATTTTTCACCCTTGTCATCTAGCTTCTTCCTCTTCTGATCTGGAATATGGGCATATGCAACACACCCAAAAATTCTAAAGTGATCAACAGCTGGTTTCCATCTGCTCCATGCTTCCTCTGGTGTCATATTTTTAACAGCAAGTGTGGGACTTCTATTCAATATATGAATGCTCCAGTTAACTGCTTCAGGCCAAAAACTCTTTGGAATACAACTCCTAATTAAAAGACTTCGCACCATATTTAGAATAGTGCGATTCTTCCTTTCACAAACACCATTCTGTTGGGGCGTATAAGCTGCTGTAAGCTGCCTCTTTATTCCATGAGTCTCACAGAAACTTGCAAATTCATGTGAGTTATATTCTCCATCACGATCTGTACGTAGAGTTTTTATGGGACTGCCAACTTCTTTCTCAACTAGTGCTTTATAGCTTTTAAAGGCTAGAAAGGCTTTAGACTTCTCTTGCAAAAAATAAACCCAGCTTTTGCGACTAAAATCATCAATGAAGGTAAGTATATATCTCTTACCTCCATTAGAATGTGGAGTTATTGGCCCGCAAATGTCAGAATGAACAAGCTCCAGTGCAGCCTTCGCCCTCCATGATTTCCCTTGTGGGAATTGATTACGGTGTTGTTTGCTAACAACACATTCTTCACAAATTTCAAAAGGAGCTATAATTTGAGGAAGACCAGTCACCATATTCCTCTGTTGTAAAGTTTTCAACCCGCCAAAGCTAAGATGCCCATAGCGAAAATGCCATAGCCATTCCTTCTCTCCCAATCTTGCAGAAAGACATGAGTAAGCGGTGTCATGAAGATACAATGGAAACATTCTATTGGCTGTCATGTTGACTTGAGCTATCAAGCCCAACTTCTCATCTTCAATTCTACATACTCCATTTTTTATAGAGATTCCATATCCCTTTTCTTGTAGCTGACCAATACTGAGTAAATTTGTTCTCAAATCTGGAACAAAGAGAACATTAGAAATAGTTTGAATAGAATTTTTGTTGGTTTGAATTGCTACCTTTCCCTTTCCCATAACAGAGACTGTAGAGCCATCACCGAACTTCACAACATCACGAAAGGCTTCATCCAATTCAGAGAATACAGACTTCTCTCCACTCATATGGTTGCTGCAGCCAGTGTCTAAGTACCACAAGAATTTCTTGTGGGTTTCCTCCTTGCCGTGACAAGCCATCAACAAAGACACTTCTTCTTCCTTCTCAGCAAAATTGGACTGCTTTCCACCATCTCTCCTTAGATTAGTATGACACTCTGACCTGTAGTGGCCAAACTTGTGACACCTATAGCATTCAACTCTTGATTTGTCTGCTGACTTTGACTTAGAAGACGTTGAATGATTGTTGTTGTTGTCATGGCATTTTCCTCTCCCTTGAGAATCAAAATCTTCATATTTATAATTTGAGTGTCTACCATCAATGCCGCCTCTGCCTCTGCCTCTTCCTCGTCCTTGACCTCCTCCTTTTGATGCCAAGGCTTGTAAAGCTTGCTCCTCTTTGTCTTGCTGATTCATTTTCTGCTCATGAACCAACAAAGAACTCTGCAATTCATCAATGGACATACTGTCAGTGTCTTTAGATTCCTTAATCGAACAAACAACATAGTTGAATTTTGTTGTCATCGAACGAAGAATCTTCTCAATGATAGTGACATCTGCCATTTTGTGACCATGAATTCTCATCTTATTTGCGATTGTCATTGTCCTGGAAAAGTAATCTGACACCGATTCTCCAGACTTCATGTGTAAAGTTTCGAAATCGCCTCGAAGTGCTTGAAGTTGTGCCCTCTTTGCCTTTGCTGTCCCCTCATACTTCTTCTTCATAGAATCCCAGATCTGCTTGGAAGTTTCTTTACAAAGAATAGTTTCCAGGATGGAACGATCAATTGCCTGGAAGAGATAATTCTTTGCTTTGAGATCCTTCAACTTCTGCCCTTCAAGATCCACTTTCTGTGCATCTGTCAACTCAACGCCTGCTGCTGGTTCTGCTACCCCAGAAACAACAACCATCCAATATTCTTTGGACCTCAAAAAATTCTCCATGAGCATGCTCCAATGGTCATAGTGACCATCAAAGCGTGGGATTGACGCCTGCACAAAATTTGAATCTGAAGCCATCAATACTGTTTGGGGAATCTTTCTCTCTTGCTTTTCTCACTAGCTCTGATACCACTAATGTAAAATGAAAGAAGAAAGCGATAAACTAAAACAAAAGGAAACAGAGTTGGACTGAAACTCTACTACTTCATTTGATAATGAAATGGCCATAATATAGGCTAAAAACAAACGGTTACAAACACAAATATAGGCACCACTAAGATCATGCTAAACAACTCCTACAAACCAGGAAACAAATAGAAACAAACTACTGAACTCCTAAAGACTAGGACAACCCAAATCCATTCTAACGTGTGCTGCACTAATTTATTCAACATTGACAACATCTGTTCTGAAACATCATCTTCACCCTTAATCGGTAAAGGTCCGATGTTCCTATATGAAATTTCTAAGGAAAAACGCTGTTTAATTTCAGAAGAGAGCAAACTGAAATCTCTTCTCCCACTTGATGATATCAGTTCTGCAGCATCATCTTCTCTCTTAATCGGTAAGATCTGGTTTAATTTCCTATATGAACTTTCAGCCTACTCTATTATATATATATATATATATTATCTAACAGATTTTGCATATTCATTTGGTTTTTGTTGTTGTTGTTGTTGTTGTTGACTGAGAAAGGTAGCTTTCCTTTGGTTTTAAATGGATATATATTTTTTAATTTCTTATGGATGTAATAAATTTTTATTATTTTAAAGAAAATTAGACCAGCAATTTAATTTGGAAAGAAGCTGTTTGTAATGCGAGATGTTTTTCCTTAAATTTTATATATACATTTTTTATTGAGTTTATGAACCACTCTTGTTCCTATTCAAATCCACTGGTGATTATTGTTTCTTTAAAGTTTGGTTATATTCATGAGGCTTTGAGTGTTTGTGCTGTGATTCAAATGAATTTTTTGTTGTTGGCCATTAAAATCTCTAGAGGCTAAAAAGGTTGTAAACTTTTCTATTAAAAAGAATAGAAAGATCATATCAAATTCCAAAATTTTCATAATCAATAGAAAGATGGTCAAGAAAAAACTGTAAACTAAGAGACGTTTTTAGTTAGTTTAATTTTATTGTCTTTATTCTATGCAAAATTACTGTTTATTTCTTTCAATTTCTTTTATAGATGCTAGTCCATATCATATGAAGCACAGTGCATTTAAGCTCAAGAATGTTATTATGTAGCAACAATATAAACTCTATTTACAGAACAAGTGCAACTTTAAGTTCTTTCTCATAATGTGGACCTTAAAGGTTAAAAGTGAGATCTAGAAGACTTAAATGGACAAGAAGATTAATATTTGCACAGTTCACGACTGAGGATAGCTGCTTTATAAGTGTAATAGGGAAGATGGTTAGTTCAGAAGAGATGTGCAATCCCCATGGAGAAAAGCTGCATTTTTGAAGTCCTTTCTCTGTCTACAAATTTTCCTAATTGTTCTTTCAAATGGATATGCAAAGAGGCAAATCATGCTCCTTATATATTGGCTACCTAATCTCTTAAACACAATTTTTGGGGTAGCTTGAATGTTGATTCTGGACCCAAGGCCCTTCTTGATGTAATTTCTGAGGATAGTAGCAAGTCCTCTTCCTTTATATTGCCTTGATGTTCACTGCTTTGTATTTTAATAAAATCTTTTTCTCATAGCAAAGAAAAATGATACAACACCTTGCCACGAGACAAATTTTTTTGGCTTGGGGCAAAGAGAGCTTTTTAGAGTTGCTTTGTATATTAAATTTACATCCTTCACTATGCCTCGTTATACAGATTGTTTGAATTGGCCAAGTGTATATATATATATATATATATGTTAGTTGCTGCAACGACTACAAATGCAAAATCCATAGTTTATATTCTGTTACCAACCAAGAAATGAATCCATTGCGTTCTCAAAACTCATTGCAACAGTACAAAACAAGACAAAATAGAGAGAACAAAACAGAGAAAGAGAAGCAAAAAAAAAAAAAAAAAAAAAGACTAATCAAATGTAAAAGAGATGTCATTTCAAGTGGGCACATGACCATAAAGTCTCCAATGCAACAGAACTGTTTACATTATTCCAACTTTCTAAGATGAATCAATCTTGTTGCAATTACTATAAATGCAAAATCCATAGGTTATGTTCTGTTACCAACTAAGAAATGAATCCATTGCATTTTCAACACTCATTGCAACAGTATAAAGCAAGATAAAATAAAGAGAACAAAACAGAGTTTTTTTTAAGAAGCAAAAAACAGAACAATCAAATGTAAAGGAGATGCCATTTCAAGTGGGCAAATGACCATAAAATCTCCAATGCAACTGAACTGTTTACATGTATTCCAAAATATCATGATAAAGTTTGATCATGAAAAAAAAATTGCAATCCTTTCTACAAGAAGGTGAATTTGGTGGCCTAATTACAACTTTGACAAGGAAAGCCAAAGAGGAGGAAAGCCAACCAAGTTGCTTTTTACTACAAAAGTTGTTGCTTTCTTTTGCAATTCAGGCTATATTTGTTTCACTTGAATGTTTTCTGCCAACCAAATCTATATCTAAGTTTAAAATTCCTAAATCTTAAAGAGAGCCAAATAAAAAGAAAAGCTCAACAAATCTATTGCTAAATTTAAAGTTCCTGAATTTAAATTTCCATCCATATCATTCTATTGCATTCATTTAAAGCTGCCTTGTTCAAATATGCAAATACATAGATACAAAAATATAAAAATGAACTTTCCCATTGCATATGTCCAAATTGTGATGTCCAAAAAATTTGTCCAAATAGTTCTGTCCACAAAATCTATCCAAATTGTCAGATATGCTTTCCAAAAATCTATCAAAGTCAGATGTGTTGTCCAAAAAATTACTATCAAAGTTCTGTCCACTAGATGTTATATAACAGCCAATATATTGTCCAAAAACTATGCAAAACACAAGGAAAGCCAATATGGTGTTTTTCAAAGGTTGTCAATATCAGGATCTACTGAAATCTACAAAATATGCTACCAAATATAAAATAAGTGTATGGAAAAAATAACTAAAAGGAAAATATAAGTTTAAGTTGTAGCAAAATTCATAACAACTATACACACCTGATCAAGCCATATAACCTAGCATGATCTTGTCAAACTAAAAATTCACAATCAAAAGATTCCTACATATAGAATTTAAACAAATCAATATTTCATTTTCTATGCTAATGAAAGTAACTGGATAGTAAGATATTAGACAAAATTTATAAGTATACCTAATTCAAACCATTTAACCCAACAACATTGTCTTGTCCAACCAAATTACTACAGCTGAAAGATTCCTGTATATGACATTTAAATAAATTTATAGGTCATTTTTTAATATTAGTAATTGTTTAATAGAATATTAGTAAAAATATGTAAGTAGTAGCATCATACCTGAGTTATATTATCTACTAATTGTGATGGTTGTTCAACATTACTATGTTCTTTGTGAGAATTAATATTAACTGAGGAATCGACCTATGTGGGAAGAAAAAACAATTGTCACATAAAACAAATTTATGAACCTACAAATTCAAGTTCTATAATGGAATGTAAATGAACTTACTCTATTTAGGCCGCCACATGATTGAACTTGTCTTGCTCCACTAGTCTTTTTGGGTTGATCCTTCTTACTTAGAGATTTTTTTTTTGTCCTTTCTAATGAACTTTTCAACCTTCCTCTTGGATGACCTACAGTAGGTTTTGTTTTGATCCCACATATGCCTTGAGAAATGTCCACATGTGACTCAAATCCACCATCACCTTGTAAAACATTCTCGGGAACAACTTCACCATGGACCTCACCCTCCATAGAGGACAAACAACATTTAATTCTCATTTCTTGCAAATCCTTCAATAATTTGTCAAAACATTTATCAACATGTTCATACACCATCTCTCTCTTTGCTACAAGTGTGTTAATTTGAAGACATTTGTGACTCAAGTGAGAAAGACACTTTCCCACTGACTCTTGAGCACTACCTTTAACATTAATGCCACGATAGTCCTTAATAGAACCAACATTTGCATCTTGTGTCCATCTTTTCAATACATAATGGGCTGGAATTCTCTTAACATTTTTCTTATCAAGAACTTTCAAAGCATGGGAACATAGAATTTCCACAAAGCTAAACTTCATGCAACTGCATTGGACTGTCGTTGTTGAGGCTTCATATTTCACTAAGTGCTCTTGAGTTTTATTTCGATATTTCACTCTGTATTCTGTGATAGAATTAGATTTATTAGCCTTGTAAATAGTACAATCCACAATCTTCACATATTCATCTTGAAACATTTTGAATATTTCTAGAGTGTACAACTTTGCAGCATGTCTCAACATCTCAAAATCAAATAGTAAAACTGGTGTTGTTTGTCTCATTTTGAACTCTGCTTGTAGTTCTTGGCTTCGCTTATCAAACAATACTCTAGAGTAATGTCCAAAAAATTGCAAAAGACCATGTTTTAGTTTCAAGTATTTCTTCAACACACCATTCATTGACTCACTATGTTGAGTACTTTTCATATCAGCAGTGAACATATGTCAACCGTATACCATACACCATTTCTCTTTCACATCAAACATTTCATGCAACCATGGATTATCAGTTAGATCATATGTCTCAAGCATGTAATTCCAAGCAACTATCCATTCATTTTCATCTTCAAAATCATACACACAATTACTAAAATCATTTCGAAATTGGCTTAATGAATTAAATATATGATGTAGGCACTTAGCAGCATTCTGATAAATATGCCACACACATAGACAATGATTTGATTCAGGAAACACATCTTCTATTGCATTAGCCATTGCAGCAAATTGATCTATAAATATAGTTTTTGGTTGTTTCCCCGACATTACACTAAAAAAAGTTTCAAACAACCACTTGAAAGATATCATAGTTTCATCATAAAGTAAAGCTGCACCAAAGACAATTGATTATTTATGATGATTAACTCCAATAAATGGAGCAAAGGGTCGACCATATGAATTTGTTAGATAAGTGGTGTCAAAACATATAACATCCCCAAAGTGTCCATAATCAACTATAGATCTAGAATCAGCCCAAAAAATATTCAAAATTTGATTATCATCATCAAGTTGTATAGAATAAAAATAAGATGGATCTTCTAATTGCATTTTTCTAAAGTGATCCATCACAGCATGACCATCTCCTCTCTTTAAAGCCTCTCTCCTCTTGGAATTTACATGATTTTTATAGTCAACATTCAAAAACCCAAGACTTTCATAACCACCAACTTGCATGCTCAACAAATCTATGGTTTGTTTTATTAATACCCCAGATTTTTCTGCATCATTCGCAAAGGCTTGTTGGGCAGGTGTAATTTTCCTATTTGATCTTAACATGTGTTTCAATGGAAAAGGAGCAAGCTCATGATTATGTTGTTCATGAAAATAAACAACTTCTAATATACCATCCTTTTGAAGTTGACAAGTCATTTGTGCTAAACAACCAATTCATGAAATTGGGTGATGAAAAGATACCTATTCACTGTTGGGATTTTTGCCCTATAATCCTATTGTATAATGCTATGTATTACATCATGTATGACATGATGTATGACTTAATATTGTTATTAATAAAGTTGTTTTATTATTATCTGAAATAATGGTAACATGAATGTTTGGACATTATCATATAGTTTATGAGATGCATAGTATGTGATTTATGTGATTTAGTCACAGAAGATATAAGTCACAAGTTCTTTGTAAATTAAGAATTTGGTTCGTAGTCGGTGATGAAATTGGGTATTTCATCTGCGAAGACTATAACATATCAACTAAGATAATTTGTCTTGGTTATGAAAGTGGTGACTTCTAGTTAATATGTTAATATGTTTTAAGAGTTAAAACATATTGAACTGGACCGCTGTGAGATTTATTATTTTCCTAATGACTGTTAATTGAATAATAAATCTCACGACTTTCATTTGCATGAACTCTTAATCCTGAGAGAATAATGGACCTGATTATGAAGTGTAGATTGCTTTAATATATCAGGAGTGAGATCTAAAGTAACGGTTAAAATCTTAGTATGTTGGGCAACCACATTTAGTGTTGATGGAACATATATTCTCAAGATAGAATTCATAGTCTCTTAACGGATATACAAAATATTCCCTTGAGATAAGTTTAATGGTTTTGTTATTCAGAGAGTTAGGCTTAACAAGTTTAGTAAGACTAAAGTATATATTTATGAAATTGGATTTCATAAATATATGATGAATAACTTAAAATGATAAAACCAGGTACTCAAGGATTAAGATGTAGTAATTCACAAAGTGGCAGTCTTCATTCATAACTTTGTGTTACTACGAATATTTTATGAAGAGGTTGCATGTACAATAAAGTCTTGGGATATAATTTATAGATAAGGACTAGAGTGCAACTATATTTATATAATTGTATTAAATATAGTTAATGGTAACTTTGAACTTGTCAAGAGTTAACAAAAGAGCTCAAGGCCCATTAGAGCTAGAGTCTTATTTGTTCTTTTTTGGTCCCACTCCAAGCCACATACTAAAGCCCAATTGGGAAGGCCCAAAAGGTTAGCTCAATTAGATAATCAGATATATAGAGAGAAACATACAAAGTTTAATATGAATAATAATCTAAAATAATTGGTATGTATGTGAGTGTTGGACACTCTTCAATTCTCTCTAGAACAAACTCATATATCTGATTGAGAGACCACACATCTTGGGAGTTAGTGGAATTGGAGTGAAGATTGAAAGTCTTCTCAAGAACTTTTGAATTTTCGATTTTGAATTTCACTGCTTCAAGGTACACAATCTTACTCTCTAATTCTGAAACTTATATGGCACATGTTGACAATTGTGAAGGAAGTAGATTCATTAATTTAATTTTTCCGCTGCGTAGACTCTTGTTTCTATCAAATGGTATTAGAGCGGTCTTCAATTTCCAATCTGTTTAATATGTTTTGTGAGTTTTGGAATTAGAGATAATAGTTTCATAATGTTAGAAGATTATATGTGTATTTAATTTTTTGCATGGTTGTTGAAACTATGATTTGATGAAAATTGAAATTGATGTTATGATGTTGTTTAAATTTGAATTTAAGTAAGTTAAATTGAACTTTAAGGCTATAGCATCAATGAAATTCAGTTTTGACATCAAATTCTATCTATCATGTTCATATGGTGATTGTTTGTTCATAGAAAACCATAGAAAACTGTTCAGATTTTTTCCTTCAAAAACTGAAAACATGGGTTCTTCGCAAGTTAGCTTCTCGCGAAGTTACTCGCGAGAAATGTTTCTGAAGCACAAAACTTTTCGCGGGTAAGCTTTACTCACGAAACAGTTGTGAGACAGTAGCGAAAGTTTCTGTCTGATTTTTTGAGTTTTCACTATTTTGCCTAAACTCAATTTCGCAGGAAGAGCTTAGTTGCGAGATAGTAGCGAGACAGTAGCGAAAGTTTTTGTCTAAATTTTGTGTTTTCACTATTTCATTTTTGTGAGAAGAGCTTAGTTGCGACATACTCGCGAAAATGCTACTAAAGGGAATTTTGAATTTTTTCTAAGTGTTTTCAAATGTATAAAGTGCAAGGCTATGTGTAATTAGATTATGCATGTTTTATAATTTAAAAACCTTTATTTTAAAACATCTAGTGGGAGAGAGATACAAGGGTTGGATCTCATAGCCTCCATTGTCGGTTTATAGTAGTGTGATTAATCACCTTGCCTTGGCGTATATGCCTTGCTCCCTTCGGAGGGTGTTTAATTCATGGAACTACAGATTAAACTTCTTAATGATGGATGATATGTGTTTTTACATTGAAAACGACCACGCTACCGTGGAGTTACTTGGTGACTCACATTGATTCTAGGCAATGGTGTACACTAGACTAAGTATAATGTTAACCTCCCTTCGGAGCTATGTCATTATTACTTAGAGGCTAAAGTAAAAGTGGCAAATTATTTTTGTTTGGTAAGAGTTACCATGATAGCATTAATAATGAAAATAATTCTCGCTTAATCATAGTGATTAATATGACCTCGCTTCCGAGTAATATTAATTGCGGGATTAGGTTGTCATTGCGTATATTATATTATGGTTTTATTAAGGTTCCATACTATATGTTTATATGCTAAATTGATAATGTCTAGTTTATTTATTATATTCATGTTTATTAATTTCATATTTGAACATGACATCTTTTAGCCCACATGTTACTATTCTTAATCAAAACAAACTGACTGGATCTAACTATGTTGACTGGAAAAGAAATTTGGACATAGTTCTCATAGCTAAAGAGCACAAATATGTGCTTATTAAACCATATCCTAGCTTTTCTTCATTAGATGCTCCACTTGAGGAAAAACAACGATATGATCGTTGGCAGAAACCTAATGAAATGACCAAGTGCTACATCCTAGCATCTATCTCAAATGTATAGCATCAAATGCAGGATGTAGAACTAGCTTCGGGCATAATACTAAGTCTGAAGGAGATGTTTGGTGAGTAAGGCCGTTCTGCAAGGCAAGAAGCCATGAGGCAAATTTATAATACCAAAATGGCTGAAGGCGGTTCAGTTAGGGAGCATTGTCTCACAATGATCTCTAATCTGAATACATTAGAGGTTTTAGGTGCTGACATTGATCGAGAATCCCAAGTGGATATGATACTCTAGTCACTACCAGAATCATTCAAGAAATTCAGACTTAATTATAATATGAACAAAAAGATTTATTCTTTGTCTGAATTAATGAATGAATTGTAGCGACGGAAGGCATCCTTGGTACTTCTAATGTTGAAGCCAATGTAGGTGAAGCTTCTACTTCACAACCTAAGTCGAAAGGCAAGGGTAAGAAGAAGAACAAGAAGGACTTCATTAAGCAAAAGGGTAAACAAATTGCCTTAGGGGTTGCTGACAAAGGAAAGAAGCTCAAAGGAAAATGTTTCCATTATGATGAGAAAGGACATTGGAATAGGAATTGTCCAATTTTCAAAGCTGCCAAGAATAAAGGTATGAAAAGTTCATTTCTCCTTGAAATATGTTTAGTGTAGAATCCGATAGATTCCTGGTGTGTGGATTCAGGTTGTACTAATCATATTTGCAATTCTTTGCAGGGGTTCCAGGAGACTAGAAAGCTTAAGGAAGGGAAATTATTTCTTACTTTGGTTAATGGGAGCAGGATTCCGGTTGTAGTTGTTGGTGTTTATAATTTATGTTTTGAGTCTAAAGTTTTAATATTGGAAGACTGTCTGTATGTACCTAATATTCGTAGGAATTTAATTTCTGCAACTTATTTAGATAAACATGGATATTGTGTTATCCTTAAAGACAATGTTGTAATAAAGAAGGGTAAAGTGTTTATTTGTTCTGGCAATATTGTAGATGGTCTTTATGTTTTAACTCCTGATAAGTATGAATTATACAATTCTGAATTAGATCATGACTCTCATATAAAATCATTAAAGAGAAAATTTTCTTCTACAAGTGATGCATATCTTTGGCACTTGCATTTGGGTCATATTAATTCAAACAAAATTCAAAGACTGATTAAAGATGGACTTTTAGAGCCCATGGGCTTTGATGAATTTCCAGTTTGTAAATCTTATTTGGAAGGCAAAATGACCAAATGACCTTTTAATGCAAAAGGTAGAAGAGCCCAAAAGTTGCTTGAATTAGTTCATTCGGATGTATGTGGTCCTATGTCAACCCAAGTAAAAGGAGGTTATGAGTACTTCATCACTTTTACTGATGATTATTCAAAATATGGTTATGTATACCTAATGAGACGAAAGTCAGAAGCTTTTGAAAAGTTCAAAGAGTTTAAGGCTGAAGACGAGAATCAATTGGGTAAATGCATAAAAGCCATTCGATCTGATCATGGTGGCGAATACCTTCTTGAGGTTTTCAAAGATTACTTAACTGAAAATGGGATTGTATCCCAATTGATTGCACCTGGTACTCTCCAACAGAATGGTGTAGCAGAAAGAAGGAATAGGACTCTTTTAGAAATGGTTAGGTCCATGATGAGTTACTCAACTTTACCGATATCTTTTTGGGGTTATGCCATAAATACAGCAATACATCTTTTGAATTTAGTTCCATCAAAATCTGTTCCCAAAACACCTATGGAATTGTGGAATGGGCGTAAGCCTAGTATGAAATATCTCCACATTTGGGGTTGTCCAGCACATGTGTTAAAAGGGAAGCCTGATAAATTGGAACCAAAATCAGAAATATGTTTGCTTGTAGGTTATCCAAAAGAAACTAGGGGTTATTTATTCTATAGTCGTAAGGATAACAAAGTTTTTGTTAGTACAAATGCTAAGTTCTTAGAAAATGACTATATGAATAATTTTACTCCTAGAAGTAGAGTTGTGTTAGCTGAAATGAATGAACTTGTAAAAGAACAACCAATGAATAAAACTAGGGATGATGTGGCTGTATTAGAAACACCACAAGATACTACTTATGAGATGTCTAGTACACAGGTGCCTCGTCGTAGTGGGAGAATTGTTCGACCTCCTATAAGATTCATAGGTTTGGGAGAAACTTATGAAGCTATCTCAGAAGAGGCTGAATCAGATCTCTACAATTATGAAAAGGCAATGAGTGATATAGATGCACATTATTGGGTCAAAGTTATGAAATCTGAGTTAGATTCCATGTATTCCAATCATGTTTGGGATCTTGTAAAGGCACCTAACGGCATTAAACCTGTAGGTTGCAAATGGGTTTACAAAAGGAAAAGAAGGATAGATGGAAAGGTTGAAACCTTTAAAGTAAGGCTAGTGGCGAAAGGGTATACTAAAAAAGAAGGTATTGATTATGAAGAAATCTTTTCACTAGTAGCAATGCTTAAATCTATCAGAATTCTCTTATCCATTGCTACTCATTATGATTATGAGATTTGGCAAATGGATGTCAAGACTGCAATTTCTTAAATATGATGCAACCAGAAGGTTTCATAGCAGAGAACCAAGAGCATATGGTATGCAAGTTGAAAATGTCCATTTATGGACTTAAGCAAGCATCTAGGTTATGGAACATCAAATTTGATCAAGCAATCAAATCATTTGGTTTTGAACAAAATCTTGATGAACCATGTGTGTACAAAAGACATCAAGATAAAGTAGTAATGTTCCTAGTGCTTTATGTTGATGATATTCTACTTATTGGAAATGATGTAGGGGTAATGTCATCTGTAAAGGTTTGGTTGTCAAGCCAATTTGATATGAAGGACTTGGGTGAAGCTAATTTTATTATAGGGATCAAGCTTTGGTGAGATCATAAGAATAAGATGTTAGGCTTATCTCAAGCTGGATATATAGATAAGGTTCTAGAACGGTTTAGCATGCAAAACTCCAAGAAAGGATCACTTCCTTTCAGACATGGAGTTCCCCTGTCTGATGACCAAATGCCTAAGACTCAAGAGGAAGTAGATATGATGAGACAAGTTCCTTATGCTTCTACAGTAGGAAGTCTAATGTATGTCATGCTTTGTACTAGACCAGATATTTGTTATTCAGTTGGCATTGTCAGCCGATATCAATCAAATCCAGGACCAAAACATTGGCAAGTTATAAAGCATATTCTCAAGTATCTATAGAGAACGAGAAATTATATGTTTGCTTACGATTGTGAGGATTTGATTCCTATTGGCTATACAGATTCATATTTTCAATCAGATCTAGATTTCAGAAAATCCACATCAGGATGTGTTTTCACCTTGGGAGGTGAAGCCATAACTTGGAGGAGTGTCAAGCAATCTTGTATTGCAGACTCTACCATGGAAGTAGAGTATGTTGCTGCTTGTGAAGCAGCAAAGGAAGTTGTATGACTCAAGAAATTCTTTTCTGACCTTGGTGTATTGAGAATGGAACAAGTTCCCATCACATTGTTTTGTGACAATAGTGGTGCAGTTGTACAATAAAAAAATCCAAGGAATCACAAGAAAGGAAAGCACATCGAGAGAAAGTATCACATCATTAGAGACATTATTGCTCGTGGAGATGTGGTGCTAGCAAAGATTAAAAGTGCAAAAAATCTAGCAGATCCCTTTACCAAAGCCTTGCCTCAAAGGACCTTCGAGTTGCATTTGGAGGGAATGAGAGTTAGATTAATGCACAATAGTCTTTAGGGCAAGTGGGAGATTGTTGGAATTTATGTCCTAGAATCCTATTGTATAATGCTATGTATTACATTATGTATGACATGATGTATGACTTAATATTGCAATTAATAAAGTTGTTTTATTATTATCTGAAATAATGGCAACATGAATATTTGGACATTATCATATAGTCTATGAAATGCATAGTATGTGATTTATGTGACTTAGTCACAGAAGATATAAGTCACAAGTTCTTTGTAAACTCAGAATTTGGTTCGTAGTTGGTAATGAAATTGGGTATTTCATCTGTGAAGACTATAACATATCAACTAAGATAATTTGTCTTGGTCATGGAAGTGGTGACTTCTAGTTAATATGTTGATATGTTTTAAGAGTTAAAACATATTGAACTAGACCGCTGTGAGATTTATTATTCTTCTAATGACTGTCAATTGAATAATAAATCTCACGACTTTCATTTGCATGAACTCTTAATCCTGAGAGAATAATGGACTTGATCATGAAGTATAGGTTACTTTGATATATCAGGAGTGAGATTTAAAGTAACGGTCAAAACCTCAGTATGTTGGGCAGCCACATTTAGTGTTGATGGAACATATATTCTCAAGATGGAATTCATAGTCTCTTAATGGAGATACAAAATATTCCCTTGAGATAAGTTTAATAGTTTTGTTATTCAGAGAATTAGGCCTAACCACTTTAGTAAGACTAAAGTATATATTTATGAAATTGGATTTCATAAATATATGATGAATAACTTAAAAGGATTAAACCGGGTACTCAAGGATTAAGATGTAGTAATTCATAAAGTGGCAGTCTTCATTCATGACTTTGTGTTACTACGAATATTTTATGAAGGGGTTACATATACAATAAAGTCTTGGGATATAATTTATAGATAAGGCCTAGAGTGCAATTATATTTATATAGTTGTATTAAATATAATTAATGGTAACTTTGAACTTGTCAAGAGTTAACAGAAGAGCCTAAGGCCCATTGGAGTTAGAGTCTTATTTGTTCCCTTTTGGTCCCACTCCAAGCCACATACTAAAGCCCAATTGGGAAGGGCCAAAAGGCTAGCCCAATTAGATAATCAGATATATAGAGAGAAACATACAGATTTTAATATGAATAATAATTTGAAATAATTGGTATGTATGTGAGTGTTGGACACTCTTCAATTCTCTCTAGAATAAACTCATATATCTGATTGAGAGATCACACATCTTGAGAGTTAGTGGAATTGGAGTGAAGATTGAAAGTCTTCTCAAGAACTTCTGAATTTTCAGTTTTGAATTTCACTGCTTCAAGGTACACAATCTTACTCTCTAATTCTGAAACTTATATGGCACATGTTGACAATTGTGAATGAAGTAGATCCGTTAATTTAATTTTTCTGCTGTGTAGACTCTTGTTTCTATCATCCACGACGTTTGTCAATAGCTCGTTCACCTTTTTTTGAACAACAAAATGTTCTCCTCTTAACATGTCCAGCACTTCCTCACTTAATATACTGTTTCTTTACACTGAAGCCCATTCTATGAGCATATTGTTTGTAAAACTCATATGCACTATCATCACAATCAAATTTCATTCCAATCATTGATGCATTAATTTCCTTATTGTGTTTACTCAGGGTGTTTGGACTGCCATCAATAGGTTTTACCATAGCTTCTTCCTAAATCCAAAAACCAATAAAAAACAATAGTGTTAAGAATATTCAATATGAAAAATAATATTCAATTTTTTTAATAAACCCAACAAAAAAACCGTAGTTGCTTATAGTCTTACAAACAGTCACAATCAACAACAACAACAATATTTAGTACTCAAAATACCTAAACATCTTATTCAACAGAAATTATACTAAAAAACTCCCAAAAAATAAGTAGTATATAAATCCTTGCCACCAACAATAAATACCCATTCAAAACCAACAAAACCATAAGCTCTTAAGCTATAGAACTTAGTTATGTCCATAATCATAAGGACAAATATTCAAACTTCAAATATAATGCAATTTGAGAAACCAATTTGAGGAAATAATTATCTTTAAAAAAACAAAGTTTTTTTTTTTTTAAAAGAAAATTAGACTTGAACAAATTGAGAAACATTGCATTTGTCACTGTCAGGGAGAATGCCGAGACACGATGGAGCTGTGGTCCTTGGCGGCAAATTTATGGGAGTGGCATTAGCTGAGTGAGAAATTGAATGGGGTGGAATCAATGAAGGGGGAAGCGGGTGAAGAGGAGGAATGGAGATATGGACTGGTGAGATCAACAGCTGTTGCATGTGGCTGTCATCCATTTCGCCTCACAAGCTCTTGCCAGTTAGAACCTCAGAACCTCAGGTTGAGATGCGAGTTTGACGAGTTTGAGGAGAGAGAGAGAGAGAGAGAGAGAGAGAGAGAGAGAGAGAGAGAGAGAGGCTGTCCAGTTGGTCTAGTGAGATTGGCTTGAGATGCGAGTTTGACGAGTTTGAGGAGAGAGAGAGAGAGAGAGAGAGAGAGAGAGAGAGAGAGAGAGAGAGAGGCTGTCCAGTTGGTCTAGTGAGATTGGCGGTTGTTGCACGTGGCCGCCGTAGATTCTACCTCACAAGAGCTTGCCGGTCTGAGTTTGCTGAGAAAACCAAGACAAAGGTGGAGGAGATGAGAGAGAGAGGCGTGAGGCTATGTATTAGTGTATGTCTGAGAAGAAAATTTGGCTAACGCTATCAGGGTTAACAGCTCTTCAGTTAAAATGCACATGACCCCAAGCTTAAGTGTCAATTGCATTAAGTGACAGTTGTTCTAGTTTGGAGGATTTCCTCCAAACTAACACATGACCCCAAGCTTAAGTGTTAATTGCATTGAGTGACAGCTGTTCTAGTTTGGAGGAAATCCGTGTCCTATAAAGAATCTATACCAACAAACCATAACATTTACAACTCTCATCAATTTGAATAGACCCCAAGTACCAGATCCAACAACCCATTCCTTCAAAATCCTATAATACAAACAATCTCATCACCCCCAAAGTCTTAAACTTCGTGATCTACCCTATCAAAGTCAAACGTCGCCCACATCTCCTAAGAGAAAAATGAAAAGTTAAAAGAACTTGCATTTGATTACACAAAATTATAAACTATCAAATGCATATTATATAACAAAAATTAAATGAGATTAGAGCCCAATAAGCAAAATCTAAATTTTGTACCCACACCCCCATTCCAAAGGACAAAAATATCTTTATACAGTTGCACCTCTTGTCTTCGGGCCAATTTGGGAATTTCATTGGTGTATCTGAAAAATGAAACAGGCAAAGACATGATGAGGATGAGAATGAAAATTAATTTTTTTTTTTTTAAAAAATGAAATTTGACAAGCAACTTCAATCTGAGAGAAAACAATACAATAATTAAATTTGAAAGCTAAAATCATTTTAGCGGGTGCATAATTAAGTGATTCATTTTATTCCTTACGTAACATATTTGAAATTTTAATATGTATTACATTTGAATTTTGAATCCATATGACTCATATAATCTCTGAAACATGAATTGGTATCTTGTGCTCCAGACCAAGGTTATCAAGATTAAGATCTTACAAGGGATCGGTGACATGGTTCGTAGATTGGATTGTAGGATCAACACGAGGATCGTAAGATCCTACCTTTCGATTAAAAAAAATACTAAAAAATACCCATAATTATAATTCATAATATATATTAAATAAACATTGGAAAAGTAATTTTTGATACAAATTAGTGGCATTAGTAATAAAAATTAAAGTACCAAATCACAAATACACAAACAAATTTCAAAGGAGAAGGTGTAGATGTATTAGGGAAAGTGACAATGCCACTACCACTAATGTCACCTAAAGACATTATCACTACCTCACTAGAAACACAATTTTTCCCATAAGATTAGTTTAGAAAATTAAGCCATCACAATTCACAACAAATAACTATGAGGAATTAAGTCACACACTAGCTAGGAACACATTATATCAATTATAATTTTATTGATCACAAGAAAAAGAAAGCAATTGATACCCAGTACATCTCATGAGTAAGCAACTAACCGTGGAATTAAAAAAAAAAAAAAAAAACTCATTGTTGTTGATGGTCTCTTTCACAATGGTTGCACTGTCGGATTCTCAGCTTTTTGCACTCGCTATCAAGTCTCTAGTACTCTAGTCTCCCCTTTTCTCTTCTGTCTTCTGTGATTTTGTTTATTAGGTTATGTTGTTAAGGTGACTACTTATTACATATGTGAGCCTCAAGGTTTTATTTTTTTGCTTTTTATATATGTTTTTATAATTTTTTTTTTAATAATCAATTTGGGCCATGACCATTAGGCTAAGCTGTTTATTACATATTTTTTTTTTTTATCAATTTAGGGCATTTGGGCTCCATTTGGAGGACTAAAAAGAGAAAAGAATTTTGAATTTTCCTTAATGTCACTGGATCTTTAGTATCGCTATAGGATTGAGATCCTATAAGATTCAGATCAAGATCCCACACGGATTTGACCTTAGTAGAGATCTAGGATGGTGTTGAGATGTAGGATCTTAGGATCCTAAAATCTGAATTGGAATACTAATAACCATGATATCGACATACGGAGCGTGCCTCTTTTGGGCATGAAGAGCTCTATGCCTGTAAGAGGTGTGTTACATATGTTTCATGCCTACAAGAGGTGTGCTCTATGCGTCAAGTGCATAAGATAATTTTCCCTTAAACATGTTATAGGAAATACATTCTCTTCCTTGATTGTATTAATTTTTTCAATTTTAACTTTGGATGATCATAGTCATACCATTGAAGAATGGAGTCAATTAAGAATGGACTTAGTAGGGGGCGGGCCCCCCTAGTCCCAAAAAAAAAAAAATTAGGTATATATAATACTTAAAGCCCAGCCCACCCTTCCTAGTCCCCCTAGCCCAAGCTTGACCAGCACCCATAGTTAGCATTACCCAAACCAAAAGCCCAACCTAACCCAAACAAAATTTAAAAACCCATTATCCCTTAACCCTACAAACCAATTCAGATTAAAAAAGAAAAGAGAGAGAGAGAGAGAGAGAGAGAGAGAGAGAGAGAGAGAGAGAGAGAGAGCACAGCACATCAGTTTGGTTGTGGCATGTGAGCTTAAGCCAAAAAAAAAAAAGTTGTCTTGTTGGTTTGATGGACCTCGACCTAATTAGGCTGGTCCGACCTAGTCTTCTAGCGTTTGCCCCTTCTAGTAGAGGCCTCTTTTAGAAATTTTTGGAACAACTACTTTCTTTATTTGATACCAAGATTGTGGAATTTCTATGGTCATCTTTATTTTTATTTTTTAATTTTCCTTTTAACTGTCTAAATTTATCTTTAATGTCAACTCCGCAAATAAGCTTTAAAGGAAAATTCTAGAACCAAACGGTCCAAACCCGGGCTGCCATGAGTCCAACATTTCTCGGAAATTATTTTTTCCTTTCGCAATCTGGAGCCTTTGGATCCATAGGAACAAAGTGATGTTTAAAAATGCTACTGTAAACCATACCTTAATTAAAAAAGTGAAGTACCAAGCCACGTAATTCCAATACTGTGTTGCTCAAATCCGAGGGGTAAAGAGTAAGCAAAGAATTAAAGTAAAATGGTACAAGCCGGAAGATGGATGGCACAAGCTCAGCACTGATGATTCCTCGCTGGAGAATCCTGGCTTAGCTAGTAGTTGAGGTGTAATCAGAGATCATATAGGGTGGTGGATTAGGGGCTTTACCTGATGCATAGGGGTGACAACCAATGTGGAATTTGTGGATGAAGAACTTTGGGCTATTGGTAAATAAATGAAGTAGTAAAAAGAATAGAGTTTGAGATATTGTAAAATGATATAGTATAATAGATACAATACCTTTTTAGATGGTAAAATATCAAATTTTATAAAAACCCGGGTGCTAATGCTATGAGGGATAGGTTAACAATGTGTTTAAATCTAATTTTTTGGTGTAGAAATTGAGATTGATTCTATGGTTGTTTTTGACTGAGTTTTTGAACCTATTAGCAGCAATCTAAATCATGCTACTCTTATGATGGATTGCAGGAATCTACCGAGTCACTTTTCGCAAGATAAGGTGACCCACTGTTTCTGTGAGGCAAATTAGTGTGTAGATGCAATGGCAAGGAAAGAACCAGATTTTATTCAAAACTTTGTTGTTTTTGCCCCCTATGTGAGGCTTTGTCCTCATAACTCCGTTTATGTTTCCTAGTTAATGAAAGACCCTTTGTTTACCAAAAGAAGAAGAAGATAATATTGCTAGTGGCAAGCGAAGCACTAAACAAGTGATAATATTGGATTAAAAAAAAATATTTTGGGCATTAGAAACTTTTGGTAAAAAATTAATTAAATCTTGTTCTGTTACCTCCATATCTTCATAATTTTGGGAAGAACGAAAAATTAGAGTTTTGAGGGAAGAAGAAAGGAATACGTGTTCTCTCAAAATCAAATCATTCCCCTCTTACTTAAACTCTCAAATGAGCAAATGACCTTTTCATTCTCTCTGATTAAACTCCCAAACAAAAAAATGAAAAATAAAATTCTAAATTGATTCTTTCTATCCAATTCCTTATTATCTATTTGCTTACACTGGAATGTAGGACAAAATGGGCTTTTGCCCTTTTCCGGAAAATCAAACATCCTTTTGCTTTCTTTCCCAAACTAAATAGGAAAATGCCCCTACTTTGTAACTCAATAATACGAAAGTCGAGTTATTACGAAGAACTCGATATTACTATGATCGAGTTAGTCTGACCTTTGTGCCACGCTGGCGCAGCAGACGTGGGTTTTCCCCAATAAAAAAAATGACCGTGTAGTCATTCATAACTCGGGAACCATAAAATCGAGTTTTCTTTAGAGGTTTGAATCACTAGGACCTTAACGTCTCACAACCCCTATTCACTCACTCTCTCCCTGTACACTCTCTTTCCCTCGCTCTTTGCCATCATTCTCTCCCTCGCTCGCTTTGTGATCAGACTTCTCGACTCTTCCTCACTCTCCATCAGTCTCGCTCTCCCTATCCAGTCTCCCTCAGTCATCGTTGATTGGCGTCATCATTGCTGACCGTCGTCGTTGCTTCCCGCCGCCGTTGATGACAGGTACAGTCCTCTCCTCTGATATCTTTTCTGATCTTGGTTAATATTAGGTTGTGTTTTATGTGGGATTTTGATTATTTTGTTGAAACTTACTTAAAAAGTATTAAATTTACTAATCAAGATGAGAATTTTGTTGTCTTTTATATGCTGCGATGATGATGATGTAAAGTATTTCTTGCTATATGGTTATGTCTGTGTGATTTTCTCATTAATGAGAAATTTGTTGTCTTTCACATGCTGCAATGATTATTTTCTCATTAATGAGTTTAAATGTGCTTGGGGTTTTGATGGGGGGTTTTGGCAAAAAGAGTGGTGGTGTTTCAGCGATGTCTCTAGGTTTGTGTAAAATGTGTCTTATTCGATTGTAGGCATGATTTTGTTATAGTTGTTGTAAATGGTGTCAAATTAATTACGTTTGAGTGTAAATAGTTGTTGTAAATGGTGTAAAATGTGTCTCTTGCCTCTAGCAGCAACCGTTAGCTTTGAAGCAGAACCCATCTCGTAAAGATTGGTTTGGACAAAGATTGGTTCTATTGGTTACGTGTTAAGAAAAAAATGATGAAAATGATGAGACTCTGGTTGTTTGAAGCAGTCTTCCGTAAGTCCAAGATGTTCTGCCCATAATGACATCCTATATACATAAATCTATAAAATACAATACACATTCACATGAAACAGAAAGTCAGTTACTGTAAGTCCAGTTAAAAACTAGTAAGAGTGATGAAATAGTAGTGTTTAGTATAGCAACAAACAAATCAAGTTCTTTCATATCCCTTAAAAGTTTTAGTACTCATTGTTTTTGGTATATGTAGGTTTTTATAATTTTCATTATTTCTTGGAATTGACGCTACTTTTGTTTTGCAATCTAGAAAATTTTAAGTAACTTTACTGATAAAAAATTCATTTGCTGGTACCCTCAGCTTATATGTGCAAATGTATGGCTGGAGAAGCTGATATAGCAAGCATAGAAGTTCTTTTGCTTGCAATACAACTCCTCTTTGTTTAAAATTGACCATATGGAGGGGGAGAGGAATAATTGAACATTCAATGGTCTTGCACCCTTTGGTGAATTTGAGATTCTTGTTTGAACCCTGAAATATTATAATATTCTTTACTCTAATTTTTTATTTATAAAATTTGGAGAGTGGCTGCTTTTTAAGGTTTCTCTAAATCAATTTGGTACTCTTCTATAAGAGCACAAATATGTGAATGTTTTTTTGCCCCCTTTTATTTTGAGCTGGCTGGTTACTATACATTAAGAAATTTAAAATCTTTGTGTAAATGAAAATGGGTGCTTCTATTGTGGATATTTCAAGCTCCATTTGTGCGGTTCTAACTCATTCCAACACTCAATGATGATATAGATATCAATGAAAGCCCTTGAAATATTCTTTTGATTTTACATTTTTTACCCCTGAATGTTTGAATGTTATCTTGTCACTTGTTCAATTTATTTTATGGATTTTGCTTCTTGACAGTTTTTTTAAGGCACATATGTTTGATCCGTTTTTCTTGATCAATTTGGTCCTCTTTAATAGGTGCACAAATATGTAAATTGCCTCTTCCATGTAAACTGCTGTTTAGGTGGTGTACAAAAATAATAAGGAAAAGGTTAATGGAGCAAAGAAAAGGGTGTTGTTCTCACATTCACTGAGGAGTCCATTATTTAAATTCATGGTGGGGTTCATAAAAAATTTGAGAGGACGGGGTATCATTTTTTCATATTTTAGGAGTACTTAAAAATTTTCTTAGATTTTGGATACATTTTGAGGACAAGAAAAAAGCATTTAGTTTTTATGATGGTTGATTATATTTCTCATAAAAGTGGTGTTATAACTTAAATTTTTTTAAATAGTTTATTAATAATTACCCTAAGGGCATCTATGAATATAAAAATACTTTTAACCTTATGTTGACCAAGGATTGAAAGTTAAATGTATGAAATAATCATACATTTTGTCATTGGCAGGGTCCGGGGCATGTTATCTCACTTTTATGTAAAAAATTCCTAAACGGGCAAGCTAAATAGAATTAGCATTTACTGATTTTATAATTTTTTTAACATAATTTTTTTAAAACGTATATCTCCAAATCATGATAATTAGTTTGAATTTTCCCTTTTGAGAAAGTGCTAAAAAAGAAGTTGAGGTAATATATGTGATTGGTATATGTAGATATTTTCTATAAAAAATTATGTATAGAAAACTAATTATATGTATAAAAGATAATATTATTAAAATAAAAAAGTTTATTTGTAAATATAAAATATAAATTTTTTTGATAATATCAAAATTACCCGAGTCTATTAAAAATTTTATAGACTTTTGCATAAAATAAATTAACTATGTTAATAATTTTTAATGAAAGAGCTAATGATAAAAAGACTTTAATTATAATAGTGTAATACACACACATAATATTGAGTTATTTGGAGCAGGTATGTAGTGAGCATGTTTCATAATCTAAACAGTTTTGCATTCATTTTTAAATTAAATTAAATGAAGTATCTATAAAAAAATTACTAATAGAGTTTTACTTAAAAATTATGCAATGCTCATGGATAAGCCTTGATATACAGAGTCTATTTGGCAAAGATTATTTTTGCCAATTTATTTTACTATTCAGCTTATTGGGTTGAAGTCGGTGAATTTGAGATTCTCTTGTTCGAGTGGTCCTGCACCCTTTGGTGAAAATGACATGCATTTTGTTGTAGATTTTATTGATTTTCTCTCTTTGCAATTATAATTTTTTGATTATGTAATTTTTTTTAGGAGAATACTCTGTAATTTTTCACCCTTTTTTTAAATAAGAAATGATATTCACTGGAACATCAAACTGCTCAACTAACTTCAAGGAAAAAATGAGTGCATTTACTCTAGGAAACAACATTCACTCCATCATTGTGGTTTAATGAGTTTGGTACATTTTGATTGACTATTGCTTATAGCTAATACAGTGGAATAGGGTAATACTTGTAACGACTCACCAAGCAGGGAAATAGACCCAGCAAATGAGCCTAAAATTTGAAAACGACTCACCAAGTAGAAAATTGAGTAGAATTAACTCCCAAAATGTTGAAAATTGGCCTAATAAGCAGGGAAATGATTTTATTGAGTCATGGTATGCTTACATATCTAGTGGTAGAAATGTAGAATAATTAGTATAGGTTTCTAGATATTAAGTTGAGAACTTAAGCCCAAATGACCTGTAGCTGTAGGGATCTTAGTGGTCCATCGTAAACGGGCAATTGCGTAGGACATAAAATGGGGAGCTGTCAAGGATGACCTTATAGCGAGTGTTACCAAGTTTGATTGAACAAGTTTGAGAATAAAATACCTAAACATTGAGTTGTTGCAATTTATATTTACTATGCGACTACATTAGTCATAAGCCATAGAGTTGAATTTAAATGTCCTTGGGGGAAGATCACATATTGTGTGTCGCATGGTTAAATTTAATATGTCTTCCCCCCACATGCAGCTCCTAATAATTGTAATTGACATTTTCCTTGCTAAAATCAATTTCAAAGACATCATACACCAAAAAGAACTCTCACATGTAAATATTGCTTAGATGTTGAACATGCAGGTATCAATCAAGTTTCTAGCACATTAATTAGTCATTTGTTTGTTTTTTTACTTCAATTACAGATAATAGAAAAATAAAATAGTGTTTGTATGTAAAATTATGGCAAGTTCTTATTTATTTAAGCTTCAATTTGATTGCTTTTGGATTGCATGTTAAGTGGGGGTAAGAAGCGATGTTGAGAATCTTGTTGGGATCATAATATGTTTTACTGTATCCATGCTTTTATTTTATATTAATTGTGGTTTACTTGTCAGATAATTGCTAACAATCTATTTGCTGTCATGTCAGATATGTAGGCACTAGATAGAGTGTGGCCTGGACCCGACGATCTTACCTAGTTGACCCGGCAGCCGAATCATCGATCAACTCCGCTTTGGAGCCGTGCCGCCGATGAGGTATGTAGTTGTATTATTAATACATATCTGTTTTATAATTACCTCATGTGCACTACCTAACATAATACTCGTCCCTGTGCAGGAGGTGCCTGGCATGCTAAAGGTTCGACGTCGTAAATGTGTATTGTCGCAGGGTGGGCTAGACCCACGTATCATGCAATGCATAGATGTAGCAGGTTTGACCGGTTTATTCAAGGTTCCTGATATGGAGGTCGACCATGCCTTGATCATGGCCTTGGTTGAGCGGTGGTGTCCGGAGACGCACACATTTCACTTGCCCCATGGAGAAATGGATATCACCTTGCAAGATATCGAGGTGATGCTGGGGATTCCGGTGGATGGGTTGCCTGTTACTGGGAGTACAGCCAAGAAATGGAACGTGGTGTGCCGAGAGTTGTTGGGCCATGAACCTCCGCCCTTGATACCGAACTCAAACAAGTCTACCTTTACTGAGGCAAGGATAAAATACAAGTGGCTTGATGAACAGTTTCCCGCTCCCCCAGCTGCAGATGCTGGTGAAGAAGTCGTGCAGCAACATACCCGCTACCACATACTTGTACGGATGGGGGCTCTGTTGTTCATGGACAAGTTTGTGGATTGGGTCTCACTGTTGCCTTTGCAGTTGCTCAACCCAATTAGCAATGCGAGGCGGCATAGCTGGGGCAGTGCAACATTGGCCTAGCTCTATAGGCAACTTTGTAGTGCATCGAAGAAGGAAGCGATGCAGATTGGAGGAGCACTCTTGTTGGTGCAGCTATGGGCCTATTCAAGGTTCCCACGACTATGCGCTATTGTAAGGCCGCCTTTACCTCTAGTGCACTCAGGGCCCCTTGCCATTAGGTACGTTCATTGAGTTCTCGTTATTCAAGCTAAGTGTCTCTTAGGAATAATTATTTACGTGTAATAGTATATTACATTTTATTTGTTTCTTTGATATAATTGAAAATATGTGAAACTAACAAACAAAAATAAACTATGTGAAATATAAAGCAAAATTTGTTAAATGACCAGTTCAGTAACGAGCATTTGTTGACACCCCATGTTTGTGATAGAAATAAGTATGTGCACAGTGAAAGATTAACGAATCTACTTCTTTCTCAATCTATAACATGCACTATGTAAATTTCAGAATTAGAATATAAGAGAGCGTACCTTGAAGTGGTGAATTTCAAAACAAAGATCGAAGCACTTGGGAATACTCTTAATCTTCACTCCAATTCCATTAACACCCAAGAAGTGTGGACTCTCAATTGGTTACAAAAGGAGAATTAAAAGAGTGACTTACACTCACATACACTTACTTACAATGATGTTTTTTTTCCTTCATATAAATTCTATACATTTTTCCTTTTGTATCTAACCAGTCATCTAATTGGGCTGGCCTTTTGTGCCTTTCCAATTGAGCTTAAGTGTGTGGCTTGGAGTGGGACAAAAAAGGACCAATAAGACACTAGCTCCAATGGGTCTTGGGCTTTTCTGTCAACTCTTGACAAGTCCAAAGTTACCATTAACTATATATATATATATATATTTTTTTTTTTTTGAGAAAGAAGACGTTTATTAAATATCATCAAGGCACGGCCAAATCAGCCTGAACAAAGGGTAAGGTGCGAGATGGGACATCCTCCATCCACACGGTACAACCTGGTGTCATCACAGCTAGCCTAGCTAAACTATGAGTAACTTTGTTGCCATCTCTCCTAATGTGAAAGTATGACAATTCTGAAAACAAACCCGAAAATAAAGAGATATCATTTATCAATGGTGCAAAAGGAATCAATCCATTGTCATTGTTCCTCAAAGCCTTCACTATCACTTCTGAATCACCCTCCACAATAGCACAGTCCACTCCAATCTCGCTGCCAAACTCCACTGCTTTGCATGCTGCGATTACTTCCACTTCCACTGGTTGGTATGCTTGCTCCAATTGCTGAATTAAGGATGCCATTACCTCACCATTGCAGTCATGAACAACCACTCCAATCCCTGCTTTGTTTTCTGCATTTGAGATTGCTCCATCATAATTGATCTTATATTTATTCCGTGGTGGGGCTGTCCATTTTGGCTTGGGCTCTGTTCTGATCGGGTTTGGCAGAGGATTGACTGATCTGATTTCAACCCAGCGCTCCTGTGTAGCTTGTTTCAGGTCCTTAGTGAGGCAGCAAGGTTGATGTAGTCGGGATTGATTTCTCTGGTGCCAAATACACCAAACTTGGATAGCAAAGAGCTCAATGGGCTTCCCATTCTCTAGTAACCATCCGAACAGGTGCTTGAAGTCAGTGAAGACCTCCCTTGACTGAAAGCTCCACCTATCATCATTCCAAACCATGTTCAATCCTGAACAACCCCATAGAGCATGTAGCGTGTCCTCTGCCATTGAAGCACATCTGTCACAGGTTGGGTTTGGAATAATTGTTTTTCTGTTTAGGTTAGACTTTGTTGGGAGGGATTCTCTGCACGCACGGCACATAAAATTTTTGTACTTGTTTGGAACGTCCATTGACCAAATACTTTTCCAGAATTTTTTGTCCAAGTCTGTTCATGTTCCTTCTTCAACCTCGGTCTCCAACTCCTTTAGAAAATGATATCCAGATTTGCAATTGTATTGTCCATCTACCATGAAAGGCCAGAACAGAGAGTCTTCAGTTTGGCATCGGGCAAGTGGGATCTTTTTTGCAAGTTCAGCTTCAGTCGGTATAAGAATTCCCTCCAACGCTTCATCATCCCAATTCCCTGTAGTCTCATCTATTAAACAATCAACCGTAGCATCCTCTATAGACTCGATGATTGGAGAAGTGACTAAAGGTGGATGTTTAATGGGAAGCCAATGCTGCTACCATATTTTAATGTTTTTTCCATTGCCAACCCGAAATCTTGCACCCATTTTGATAACCTCCCTTCCCTTCAAAATGCTTTTCCAAGCATATGACCCAGTTGTTGATTCCTTGGCTTCCATGAATGAACAATGAGGAAAAAATCTTGCCTTGAATATCCTATAGAAAAGAGTATCTTTATTATGTAGGAGTCGCCATGCTTGTTTGGCTAGAAGCGAGTCATTGAACAATGCAAGGTCCCTAAAACCCATTCCTCCATCTAGCTTCGATTTCGTCAACTCCGACCATTTAATCCAATGTATTTTCCTTTTATCACCCCTTTGCCCCCAAAAGAATTTTTAACCATTGCTTCAATGTCGTGACATAGACCTAAGGGTATTTTGAAACATCCCATGGTATATGTTGGAATGGCTTGAACAATTGCTTTGATTAGGACTTCTCTACCCACTTGAGACAAAAGCTTTCCTTCCCACCCTTGCAATTTTCTCCAAACCCTCTCCTTTATATAGCTAAAGCTTGCTTTTTTTCCCCTTCCCACCAATGAAGGCAGCCCCAAATATTTCTCATAAAATTTTATCTCTTGCACCCCCAACATTCTTTTTATCTCTTGTCTAGTCACCTCTTCTGTGGACTTGCTAAAGAAAAGGGATGTCTTTTCTCTATTGATTTTTTGGCCCGATACCGCTTCATATTCCGACAATATTTTAAGTACGTTTCCACATTCTTGGGGGTTGGCCTTGCAAAAAAGTAAGCTGTCATCTGCAAAAAATAAATGGGTTAGTTTGGGGCCTCTCTTACAAAGAGAGAAGCCGTTGATTTCCTTTGCTCTTGCAGCTCTTGTGATTAGGCCATGTAATCCTTCCGTGCATAAGAGGAAGAGGAAAGGGGAGAGAGGGTCCCCTTGCCGTATGCCTCTTGTTGGATTAATTAACCCCTTCGGTTCGCCATTCACTAGGATGGAATATGAGACTGTACTAACACACTCCATAATTAATTCAATCCACCTTGTGCAGAATCCCATTTTCTCCATCAGTTTCTGTAAATAATTCTACTCCACCCTGTCATATGCTTTGCTCATATCAAGTTTGATAGCCATAAAACTTGTTTTTCCTGAGTTATGATTTTTCATACAATGTAAAGTCTCGAAAGCAACTAGTACATTATCAGAAATAAGCCTATTTTTTGCAAAAGCAGATTGATGCCCAGTTATAAGTTCTGGCATGAATTTTTTTAATCTGTTTGCAAGAACTTTGGAAAATATCTTGTACAACACATTACATAGACTTATAGGTCGATAATCAGAAACTAATACAGGATTTTTAACTTTTGGGATTAAGGTGATAAATGTGTGATTTATTGGATGAGGCAATTTACTTGAATTCAGCCAAGTAAGAATTATGGATGTTACCTCTTGGTCCATCAATCCCCAAAAGTGTTGGTAGAAAATTGGTGGCATCCCATCCGGACCTAGTGCTTTTAGAGGCGCCATTTGTTTCAGTGCTTCCTGGACTTCCCAACCCATGAATTCACCTCCTAACTGCTCATTAATCTCATCTGTAACTAGATGTGGAAGAAAGGAGAGTGAATCATCTTCCATGGCCGGATTGCATGTGGTAAAAAATTCCCCAAAAAAATCAACAATGATATCTCCAATCAAATCTGGTTGCTCTTGCCAATTTCCACTTCTATCTTTAATTCCAAGAATTGAGTTTTTCCTAAACCGTTGAGTTGCTTTGTTGTGGAAGAACTTGGAATTACTATCACCATTTTTCAACCATAAAACTTTTGATCTTTGGCTCCATAATCGGGTTTCTCTATCCATTAAGACATGAATTTCAGCTTTTAATTCTCTAAGCCGAGTATTATCTCTTCTCCTCAATGCATCAACCTCAGCTTTCGCTAGCAATTTTTTTTTCTCTTCCAACTCTCTTCTAACATTCCCAAAACAATTCTTTTCCCACCACTCCAAATCTTTACTACATTTTTCTACTTTTTTCAAAATGTCACCCTCCTCACCATTCCTCCATACCGCCTCCACTGTTTCACCACAGCCTGAATCAGATAGCCACATCTCCTTAAATCGAAACACCTTTTTCTTAGGTGGAGTCTCCAAACCGACAAGTTTATAAAGATTGGTACATGATCTGATGACATGCATCTAAGGTGAGACACCTTTGCCCTTGGATATTTTAGAAGAAATTCACTATTCGCCAAACCTCTATCCAATCGTTCCCATATGGAATGACCATTAGAGAAGTGTTTGCTCCACGTAAATTTGGGTCCCTCAAAACCCAAGTCAATGAAACCACATTCATCAATAACATCTCTGAACGTTTGCATTTGGTTGTGGCCCCTCAAAACTCCCCCCATTTTTTCATCTTGTCTACTAATTTCATTGAAATCCCCAGCACAGAGCCAAGGGATCAATGGCCTATTGTTTAAACCCCTCAATTTATTCCAAGCTTCCAATCTCCGATAAGTCTTCGGCTCTCCATAAAATCCAGTGAATCTCCATTCCGCTTCCATATTTTTATCAAAAGTTACATCAATAAAATACCTATGAGAATCCTCAATAGTTACATTGACATCTCGCTTCCAGAAAAGTACCAATCCGCCCCCTCTCCTCCCACTGGGAACCTCCCACTTGTGATCAAAATTTATGTTGTGAAGAACTCGGTCTAGCCTAGCTTCATCTGCCCATGTTTCGGCTAAAAACATGACAGAGGGATCTTTTGCCCGGATGATATTTCCAAGCTCCTTTTCTGTACGCCGGTTCCCAAGCCCACGACAGTTCCATACTAAGAGATTCATGACTGTTGGCGGGGCTGATCATTAGCCTCCACCACTTGGAAAGAAACTTCAACACCATCCTTCAAAACTTGTCTTTTGCTATTAGGTAATTCTGAATGGTCATCCACATCCGAAAAGTTCCGTTTACATGCACTTGTAGAAACAGAGGAACAAACTTTCTGGGTTGCGCTTGCTCTGTCAAACCTTGTCAACGTGCTAGGTTTTTTTTTAGCCCTAGTAATCTCATGCATCTCACGTGACAATGATTCATGTGAGTTAGTTGGATGGATAGGTTTCATTGTAGCCGCTGCTTGGAATTGATTGGGCCTTAATGATTGATTCGAGGCATTAATGAGAATATAATCACCTGTATCCGTTGAAGGAGAATCACATTTAGTTCCAGAATTTTCGGGCATCAATGTGTTATCAACTGCTGCATTAATTGGCTCCGGATTGTGTGTGGAGTATTATTAGGGATATGGTCTTTATTGCCACTATAGCCGTTTCTGGACTGACTTGGCTCCTTAGTGGTAACGGTTTCCTGCACTGAATGAACCTTTAATGTGTTGACAGATTTTGCCAGGTTGTGCACCATTGTCTGCTCCTCCTTTGGTGGTGGTTCATCGCTGGTTAAACCCTCCTCTTCAGGCCTGGTCGTACTGGCAGGTGGAGTTGTTGTCTTGCTCTTAGGAATGTAGAAGCCTGGGACAGCCACAACACTTCGCCTTGCTGGAAAAAATGGTGGAGCACGTAGCGATGGACCAAATTGCTTCTGGTTTTCTGCTAGACTCCCTTCACTTTCCAACCAAATTTCATAACCCCGATCACTATGGTCCATTCTGCCGCACCAATAACATATATTTGGAAGACGCTCATATTTGAAAGTGATCCAAGTTTTTTTCCCATTCTCCAGAGATATGACTCTACCACGACAAAGCGGCAGAGATACATCCAACCCCACACGAATCCTCATGAAATTTCCACCCTTAGTTTCTGTCGGATTAACCGAGTGTATAACTTGTCCTACAACTTCACAGATTTTCTCGGCCGCCTTGACATTTAGATATTTGTAAGGAATCCCATGAACTTGCTCCTAGAAGAGAGTCTTCTCAAATTTCAGTTCTTCCACAGCCATGCTCTTATCATACTTTTGCATAATCACCAAGGGTTTATCAAAACTCCATGGCTCTGCACTAAGGACTTTGTCTACTTCACTTGCATTTTCAAATATGAACAGAATTACATGATCACCAAGATTTCTGACCTTGAATCCACTTTTCGATCGCCACAAAGGAGTGAAAGTTTTGCAATTGCCTCAATATTAAGAGCTCGTTTCGTAAGAAACTTTGTTTCTATAATATGTTCTTGGGAGCTGAATTCACTCTCTAAGCAGCAACCTGGGCCCTCTCTCTCAGAGAGCGATAGTTTTGTCCAACTTTGTGACAACTCTTCCATTGTAAACACAAGAATAAGACTAGTAAGAAAAAACAATCTGTTTCCCAATTCCCTTGAAGAAAACCCAACTAGCCAATGTAATAACACTGTTAGAACGTGGAAGACAGACAAGCCTTCATAGAAGGTACAGCTATTCTACTGTCTAAGAGAAGTTAGAACACTTTCTTAGCTACAGAGAAACCATTAACTATATTTAATACCACTATATAAATATAGTTGCACTCTAGGCCTTATCTATAAATTATATCCCAAGACTTTATTGTACATACAAACCCCTTCATAAAATATTTGTAGTAATACAAAGTCATAAATGTGGACTGCCACTTTGTAAATTACTATATCTTAATTCTTGAGTACCCGGTTTAATCCTTTTAAGTTATTCATCATATATTTATGAAATCTAATTTCATAAATATATACTTTAGTAATTTTTTACCAAAGTGGTTAGGCCTAACTCTCTGAATAACAAACCCATTAAACTTATCTCAAGGGAATATTTTATATCTCCGTTAAGAGACTATGAATTCCATCTTGAGAATATATGTTCCATCAACACTAAATGTGGCTACCCAACATACTGAGGTTTTGACCTTTACTTTAGATCTCACTCCTGATATATCAAACCAACCTACATTTCATGATCAAGTCCATTATTCTCTCAAGATTAAAAGTTCATGCAAATATAAGTCATGAGATTTATTATTCATTTGACAGTTCTTAGGAGAATAATAAATCTCATAGTGGTCCAGTTCAATATGTCTTAACGATTAAAACATATCAGCATATCAACTAGAAGTCTCTACTTCCATGATCAAGACAAATTATCGTAGTTGATATGTTATAGTCTTCGCAGATGAAATGCCCAATTTCATCACTGATTACGAACTATAATTCTGAGTTTACAAAGAAGTTGTGACTTATATCTTCTATGACTAAATCACATAAATCACATACTATGCATCTCATGGACTATGTGATAATGTCCGAATATTCATGTTAACATTATTTCAGATAATAATAAAACAACTTATTAAACATAATATTAAGTCATATATAATGTCACACTTAATATCATACATAGTATCATACAATAGGATTTAAGGGCACTAATCCTAACAGTTTGCTAGGTGGAGCAGGCCAAAATGCACCGCAGAGCATGCCACACACGTCCTTGCTGCGTATCGGACGTCGCTAGCTACACTACGAGTAGAGTAGGTACTCGGTTAATTTACGTCCTCAATTTGAGGTTTTTATTTTCGTTTCCCTCAAGTATGTTTCCAAGTTTTTATTTTTATTTTAGTTTGAATTCTTGGATTGTTGTAGGAATGACTTGATTTCAGAATATTGGTTCCATCCCATCATTTTGTTTGATACTAGAATTTTCATCCCATCATTTAACTCAATTGGAATGTCCATTGTGAAGTACATCACATTAGAACTTCCATTCGCAGCACTTGCATGAATACAACCAAGTATAAACTCAAAAATTCTAAACTATTAAATCAAAGGCTTCAATTCTTTTATTTTAACCTAGCATAAACAAATATTATATAATCCAACAATTTTAAAACCTTATATTTGGAGACTTCTTATTATCAAAAGTAGGGGTGTACATGTGTATGGGTCGAGTTGGGTTGGATTTAAGGGTTTTTTCCAACTCAACCTAAGAATGTCGGGTTGAGAAATTCCTAACTCATTACATGTGTAAAAACCAACGCAACCCGACTCACGTGAGTTGGGTTAAGTTGGGCTGGATCAATGGGTTATATTTAAATTTAGTCATATATATATTAAGTAGAATTTGACTATATCCTTGATTATATACGGAAACGTTTGTGATTTACACCCAAAAAAGCAAGAAAGAAAGAAGAAATTGTCCCTTTCCAAGATGTTTGAACTGAAAAAGTAACTTACCTATGTATATGTCTTTCAAAAAAGCATGTGCAACATGTGCAAAAGATTTAGCATGAAGTCTTGGTTTAGTGCAAGACAAAGTGACTTCAAACTTGTGTTGCAACTAAAAAAACTCCATCAATTCTTACAAATGTCATTAATCTGATGCAATGAAGAGAAGACACACATATTCTTCATATGTAATTGGATATAATTCAGTGAGAAATTAATTTACCTAAGAGTATACCAAAGATAATCAGATTTGTCTTTGGTTGTATTTGTGTGCTCAAGTAATTCATTTGATTTTAATGATGCATCTTCAAAATTCACGATGACATCCCTCCATTCTTCCCAGCTACTAACTGAAACAAAGGTTGTGTTGATTTACTGTTTCTGGCATTATATGCCGTTTTAACCTATTTACGATAAGAGAAAATAGAACTTGCACCAAAGTTGTAGAGCACAATTTAATTGCAGCATGCAACTCCTTAAGTTGTCCCCACTTGAGCTACCTTAATAGTCCTAAAATTATTAAAAGTTGTGGATTATTTATTACTACTTTATTCATATAATTTTAGAAGCGTTCAACATATGCTACTTACCATATTCATTAAGAGGAGCTTGATCATAATAAGCTGTGATTTACACTGCAAAGCTTGTTCCACATAATTTGTTCCACCAAGGTACTAAGATAAGGAATGTAATTTTAGACATTGATATGATTAGTTTCAGATAACTATTCAATTTACGTAATTTCGAAAACTAAATTTTATAACAAAATATATTTAGATAGAAATATGATAACAGTATTTGATGAGGATTATACCATGTAATAGTTTACATAGCCTCCATTTCTTGCAATAAAAAGTGCTACTTGAAATGCAATGTATTCAGCAGACCTTATATATGTCTTCCCTCCATATTTTTGATAGCTTCAAGTGAAAATTAAGTACAGTTAGTTTAGTATGGCCTGTGAATAATAGTCATTTTGTTCTCAGTCATTGAAACATTGTTAATGACTAATGCAATTAATCCAGTACAAGTTTTCTATTATGATAAAAAGCTTTTGCGAAATGGTCAACTTGGATTCATCTTACAGCCATTAGGATGCTCTGGTACCCTCCTCTAAGTCTGGTTTAGATTGAAAACCCTAGTATCTGATCGTCTCACTTAGCTTTCAATGTAATGCATATGAACATGGTTCTGAGAATGGAATGTGGACATCGGTCAACCTAGATCTTTTACTATTTTCTACAGATCAATGCCAGTCATTGTTTTAATTGCTCGTTGACTTCATTCTGTTAATATTTTGAACACAATGTTGCTGTTCCTTTACTTTCTGCCCAATAATCCCTAAAGATTTTGTGTATGAATAGAATCAAGAAACTCCATGCTTTCCATATTACATATCACATACATAATCTTTAATTAGTATGATGTCTCACTATCACAAACATAATCCACTTATGTAGATTGTATGGGAGCCGTACACGCATACGTTGGGCTCCCTACCTGCGTATTGCACTGCCGGGCAGCATATTTGGAGGGCCAAGGTGCCATTGATATACTTTTAGATAGTGGAGGGGCATCATCCTGAGCGGGTCCTCTGTCAATTTGGGATGAAGCAACCAGTTCCACTTGTTGTGGATACGTTGCATGTCCTTCACAGGATATCCCTCCAAGGTAAATAGGAGAGGGATTGGGAGGCAGAACATGTTGTCTTTATTCAGCAATGGGCCAACAGAGCGAATGAAGTTCGCGGGGCCCCTCTCTTGGATGATGATGATACATACCTCGTTGAGTACATGGTGTGGTATAATCGCAACACAAGGTGGTACATAACACCAGAGTCTGCGTATTGGGAACTCATGGTGAGGCAACAATTCCTATTTTATGTATGAAACCATTGTTCGATTAAATATCTTTAGCAGCTTTATCATGCATGCAAAACTCCACAATTATTATTGTTGTTACATCTCTATGAGTTTATCTTTCATTATGTTTTTAAGCTACTTCATGATTTAAGTTGTTCATAAATAACTAAATTTGTCTTCATCCAATTTGTTTGCGTGAGGAATGGTTAATTGGCAATGACCAATGATGACCACACCTTTATTCATATAATTAGATTCAAATTTTAAAAAGACTATACTGTTGGGTTTTATTCTTTTATTTTTATTTTTTGTTTTATTTTTTTGTTTTTGGTTGGCTTGTAATTTCAAACGGACGGTGCAACTCTTTTTAGTAGTGATAAATTCACATTTTATGATAGTTCACTGTCACACTAGATAGCCTTACCTCAAGGACTGAAAGCTAATTACATATTCCTTGATAGATATTACCTTTAGGACTGGGAAGTCACTTACTAAACTGTTGGTAGAATTCAATTTCCAACAGCTTAAAGGTCATTTAAAATATTGCAAGTATGCAGCAAGGATATGTGCTGGACTACTAGATTCAAGTATGATATATGTTGTAACTGATGGTACTTCCCTTAATTGAAACTTTAAGCTCGCGTTTGATATTTTCAATTGTCATCCATTCGGACGTGTACCTTAGGAAATAATAACTTCAAAATATGTGTCCTGATTGCAGAATGATATTAATGGAGTTGTAACTCTAGTGAAGCCTAGACACACAAATGATAAAAGATATTTTCACTTATGCTAAGATTGAACTTATGTACAACCAACCATATGTGTTTTTCGGAAGTATTATCTCAATGTGGCCAATTGCATTGCCACAAACATAACAGGAAACTGAAAATTCGTGACTGCTGGGGAGGAATTATAAATTTCTGCACAGGGGGGTCCAACCCCTATTTTTATATGCAATCTTTTTAAAGATGTTTAATAGTTATAAGTAATATAAGGAGTTCATTAGCTATGTTTACTACTTTTTTCTTTTGATTTTGGAACAGATTTATCCAACTTTTGCATCATACCTACGTTCTTGCTTTTATGACGCCCTTGTTTTGCAGGTTCGGATGATGATTAGGTCTATACAAAGGTGTGACGAAGGTTCTGACATGCATAATGACCGTACATATACACTACAGCTTGTGGAGGAGCTGGGCCGACTTAAATTGGCGGATGTGATTGCAGAAGCAGTTCACATTGGTACACAGGCCCCGGGTCGTGGCAGGCAAAGTGGTGGGTCTTGTGGGGGTGGACGTCATGGAGGTGGTCGAGCTGGTCACTACCGTATGACCGAGCTAGATCCTATTGACAAGGAAGGGGATGACTCGAGTGCAGAAGAGTCATGGCTTGGCACTGATTGGGTACTGTCTGACGACAGCGGCAGGACACCGCGATGCATGTCTAGCACTGGTACTGGGCCATCCCACAATGCCGGTCATGAGGGCACTGTTCCAGCCCAGACTATGTCCCATGGTGCTAGCACGGACTATGAGGACCCTCCCCGTATGTCGCCCCCAGTTTTCAGTGGATCTGCCCATGATGGTGGATGCATATTTGTCCCCACACCAGGCATGCCCACCCTACCTCTAGTGCATGTGGACCCCACCATGTTAGCTTCATCTCCAACCCTCCACGAAGAGGCTATACAGATTGAGCAGATACTGGTTGAGGACATTGAGCCTGTACAGATTGAGCAAATTCTGGCTAAGGACATTGAGCCGGTGGAGGGTTTACGGAGATCGCGACGCCCTCCTGCGTATGCTCCAAGTTACGGGACCGGTGATGGTATGTACTTCGTCTACACTTCCCATCTTCTTAGCTATTATACTGCACATTTGATTGATTATGTTAATTTAATTATGCTGTTGTGTCTGATGAAACAGGTAAGATTAGACCTGTTAGGGTATATGAGTGGAAATGAAAAGATCATTAAATGCCTATTGTAAATAATGCTTATACTTCGGGCCTATAGGTGACTGGATATTTTTGTTTCACTTTTCTTTTAAAGTTGTACCTTTTTTTTAGAGCTAATATATGGTGGAAACGAAAAGGCCATTGAGCCTGATTGTCCTTGTGTGCTTATTCTTCATGTGTATAGGTGACTAGACTGGAATAAGCATGCAAAATGTTCTAATTGGGGAGAATCTTGGTGGCTGTGCATCTGTTTGTGGATCATTGCTTGGGGAGTATACTGGCTTCCAATGTGTTTGTTGTCAACAAATTGTTACATGTAGGAGAAAATCCATAAGGTGTATTGTATTTATTGATGTATTAGGAAGTTTTTCTAGGCTTCGAATTTTGATTGCAAATGGACAAATGCCTCTATTGGTATTCATTTGAAGCCAAACTTTCTTGTATTTTGATGTGTTGTTACCTGGAGTACATTGGGTTGTAAGAGAGATTTTATATGGCATTGGTTTTTTTTTTTTTTTTTCCTCTCTTTTGAGAAACAAATGTGCGGCTTTGGTGATAAGCAAGAAGAAGTAAGTTGATACTTTGAGTAAAAGAGTTTGATGAGGAAGTTTATGCGGATCAATAGCACAACCAACTCCTTTGTAGTAATTCATTTATTTGAGTCTCTACAATGTTTGGCACCATGACTATAAGAGCTTTTGAGGTGGAAGACCGATTCTGAAAAAAGAATCTTGAACTGATTGACAGAAATGCACCTCCTTTTGGAGACATAGTTTTGCAGCAAATGAGTGGTTGACCCAAAGATTAGAAACACTTAGTGCAATTGTTCTTGTCTCTTCAGCACTCTACATGGTCATGGCTTCCTCCTGGATCTGTTAGCTCTGGTGAGTTTTACCTTGAAGAGTTATTTTTTCAATCTTTAATGAATTACAGTTCTTCTATAGATGCTTCAATTTATTGGAGATGGTTTTTTAAACATGCTTGTGGACTTATATTGAGCTGTAAAACATTGGTTTTTTTAACAATTTCTCCTTTAATTGCAGGATTTATTGGAATGACACTTTCTTATGGTCTTTCATTAAATATGTCACTTGTCTTCTCAATTCAAAATCAGTGCACTTGATGTTTTTTTGTCATTTCTATACAAAGGCTAAATCAAGACATGCATATATGTAGTGAGGCCCCCGAAGTAATAGAGGGGAATCTGAAGGTGATGATAAACTCTTGGTAAGTCACTACAATCAATGCTCTTTTGAATTTCGGTATGCATAACTGTATAAATGTGTGTATACTAGAAGTATCAATGTACACTTTTGCATTGACAAATGGGTCCCTTCTTTTTGGCAAATCTGGAAATTTCCTGTCATGTCATGTTCTTGATAACTCAAGTCCTCGTTTAATGGAGAGATGTCACTAACAGAAATCTGTATGTTGAATTTGTGGTTCTATTACTGGACCGGATAGGGTGTGTACATGTAGGATTGTACCGTCACATCTACTTTGTTTATCTTGGCATTTGCTATGCCAATGGTCATTTGGCCTTGATGTGGGTGGATATAATCTAACAAAATCTACCAAGGTGAGATGCATGATAATTTAGATATATGGGCTTGCCCTGTCACACATCTGTCTAAATGGATATCTTGTCCATAACTGAGATTCCATCCTTTAAAAAAAAAAAAAAACAAGTATATAGGAGTATTAAAAGGTAGGATTTTGGTGCTATGGCTAGTGCCCTCTAAGTGTATAGGAGTATTACAAGTATCTTCTCTTCAGAATTTATATCATACTTCATCGTTATTTTTCTGTAATATTACTTCACTTATCAACATATAAGGCACAATAAGTTTTAATGTCCTCTATAATTTATCTACAGCATTTGGAACATGGGGCATTTTGAGTATTGTATATGAGGAGTATTTTAAGTTAAGAAAGACTCATTGGAGTTAAGTGTAGGCTTTTGCACTGCTTTTAAAACTCTGTAAGTGATGCATAGTTCCAGGAGTATAATTGTTTGCTTTGTGATATTATTTATTGGGTGGTGTTTGTATTTCTGAGTTACATGTTTGATGGTATATTAGTTCTTACAGTCTACATAATAGTACAGCCAAAAGGTGGAAGATTTTGGCTCACCCCAGTGAGTAACAAACTCACTTATAATAGGAAGTGTAGACGTTCTTACTTTCTTTATAAACTTGAGACATTTTCTCATCTATAAGGCTAATCTATTCTGTTGGGGCTTGTAGGTTCGAGGGTGTTCGAGGTTTATACAAGGGCGTTACACCAAACATCCTGAAGAATGTTACCATTAGAAGGGAACTGGCCTCCATCAAATTGGCCATCTGTGGGTAAAGTTGAGGTACATGGTTTGCAGGTAACTATTTTTTTTTATATTTAATGTTAAAATTAAAGAAGGTTCTTATGCTGAGATTCTAAGAATATCAATGTTAAAACAGATCAGATATAGGCCTGATCCACCATTTGTTCTGAAGGGGATCAATTGCACATTTGGTTAAAGGCACAAAACAAGTATTGTTGGCAGAACTGGCAGTGGGAAGACCACTCTCATAGGTGCTCTATTTCGTCTAACCGTGGACCAAGTTGGAGGGAAGATATAGTAATGTATGTATTGAAACCTGTAGTACTCCACTATGCAGTTCTAGTCCTTAAACTTGAAGAATAAGAACAACATGTGCTTTGTAATTGTGCTTCCATTCACTTTATAGATTGAATCTTTGTTGGGAACTTCAGTGGAGAGCATGCTAAGAAGGGACTCCCATTGGTTTCTCCCAATGGGAGTCACCAGCAAAAACTAACCGCTTGTGAATCAGTTTTTCCAACATCAATTTTGCATCATACACTTATCCATGTAATGTTAACTTTTCAAGTAATTTCGAAATTTTAGGTGTAAATTTTTCTTTAATTTCGAATAATATTACAAGTCACATCATACTTTTGGGGTTTTATTTAGTGTGTTTGGGATTCAAGCATCTTTATATAGATGTGTTATTTGTTTTTTTAGATGGTTGGTGTCAATTTTTATTCATGGTTATTTTGTTCCAGACTTTCTATCTTCTAAGTATTAAATTTTTCAGGCATTGTCTGATAGAATTTGGATCCTTTTCTGATGTTGGACGATTTTTCATGTATGACCAATTCCGATCTTATCTTTTTCAATGTTTGAATTTTCTTTGATTGGTATGGATTGCAGTGAATCCTCCCAGTGGATTTTCAAATCCTATCATCCAGGCAATTTACAAGTCATTGTTGTTTTTGATGTCATGTACATTCGTTACTCGTGACTTATTGTGTATGGGCTAATCTTGTATTTTGTAACTACACAATAATGGATTGAAGTGAACCAAATAGATCTCATACGACCAAAGTTGACTGAATATGATCAAATAGAGCGAATAGAATGTACTAGGCCGAATAGGACCAAAGTGGACCGAATAAGACCAACGTACATATAATGGACCGAATAAGACCAAAGTAGTGCTGAAACAAAAATAATAAGGTTACTTCCCCATATATACATATCTGCCAGTTAAACAGCTGGAAAACGATGACATTTCTAGTTAAACCACACACACGAAGCTAGTTACTTGCAAGTATACATATCTTAATAAATACAACAACAATAAGTCATACTTTTGCATTCATTTACCCATACATTGTCTCATGGGTGCATCAACTTCATCATCCCCCACAACATGAGCCACCACTTCATTCAACATGTTCGCACTCAAGGTTGCAATCCTTCTTGCGTGGTCACGCTCCTCAATGGCAGCTTCCAATTGATACCTTAACAAGGTGTTCCTAATGTCTCCACTGCCGTAGTTGGTTCCTTCGCTTGGAGAAGTGCTAGGGGGAGCTGAGGTTGATATGTTCGGAGTTGTTGACGATGCGGATGCACCACCATGCACGTCCATACCATTACAATGCAAATACTCCATGTATACGGCTTCTGCTTCCCTTCGATCTTTATATGATTTGTGATTGGCATTTGGGAATTTATGAACTTGTCTGCTCGCATCTACCCAATTGTAATATATGCCTGGAACATGACCGTTAAACACAACATAAGTACGTCCCATCCTGCTCTATAACACGAAATGGTGGAACTCCTTGCGTATTTGAGCTGGTGGATGCACCTTCTTAGTAGTGGATCGTGTCTGGGTTTTTGTAGAGGAATTGGAAACAGAAACTCGATCTCTTAGAAATCGAGTTATAGCAATCACAATTGTAATTTCAATCACATTAAACCACCTATTTTTTAAACATTTTTTAGGAATTTCAAAAACTGTCAATACACTGAAAATCCCGATAACAATTTTCCCAAAAATGATTAATTATTGTGTGCTCCTATATGTGTGTGTGTGTGTGTGTGTGTGTGTGTGTGTGATATTGACATTGTATACATATTCTTCCTCTATGTGTGTAGATATAGTAATGTATGTATAGATAATTGGGAACATATATATAAACAAACATTGTAGGGTGAATTCCTACGATGATATATGCATTTATTCATAGGTATCAACAATGATGTAACAAGTAATCAAAGGTTTAAATTTTATGGTTCTTTCAGTTCTGAAAGGCTTCAGTGTGTGGGTTTTGAAAAAGAAAGCCTGTGAGGTGAACAAGTTATGCTAACCATGTCAGCATTTTCCTTATACAAACGAATCGACAATTTTAAGAATACGTAGGATATCATTATAGTGCGTCTATAAATGATTAATTGTCATTAACATAACCCTCTATCTTCTACATTATAACCACAATTAGTTGTCCTTATCTAGGTTTGCCATGGATCATCATTGCTTCTACGTTTACTATGATGAGGAGTAGTATTTCAACGACTTGCATGGGTTGTCCTATAGAGGCGAGTCAGTGAAGCAGAAGTTCATTGAGTTGAAATGCGGAACACACTTGAGAAAAATGCATTGGAAGATAATGGAAGCTCTAGGGTTGGACAGGGAGTCACATAAGATATCCATCGTGTACCGTGCCCCCCAGATACTTGTGATTACTCAAGTTGTCTACAACTTAAATCCGTTGGGTTGCGATGCTGATGTGGACAGTGATTAAATGGACCCCCCAGTTCATAGCGTCCGACTTGTATGTAATTATTGAGGCTGTTGGGTTCTATGCTGGTGCAAGTTTACAGCATGACAGTGGGGTGGAAGCGCTACACTCATCACCGCTTGACGTGCAGCCTTACTTTGCCGATGCCACGCCTTTGCCCTACAATAATCAACCATGCAGTGCAGTTGATGATGTTGACAAAACCAAAGTGTTGGGCGCCACCCATACACATGACGTGGGAGGGTCTAGTCACACGTATGAACATGTCCAAGCTGATATGGATGGGGGAATTGATATTGATGCCAGCCGAGATGTGTACGAAGAGTTCATTGATATTGATGGAGTAGTGGATGATGCAGAGGTCTTAGATGTACCACTGATCAAAAACAACGAGGAGGATTGCCCTACTACAGTTCCTATCCCAGAATGGTTCACATCAAACACATGGGACAATATTAAGGACCCATCACCTGCATTGGATACAGGGCATCTTAAAAGTTGGCATAAAGGTGACCACCTGGCCATCGGGATGCTATTCAAGAATAAAGCCTCTGTTCAGTTGGTGTTGACCCTTTACTCTGTGAAGCATAATAAGCAATACAAGGTTATCAAGTCTGACACCAATAGGCTGGTAGTGTGGTGCATACATAAGGCATGTCTGTGGTCAATTCGAGCTATTTGCAGCAAGAAGCACGGGCTGTGGCAGATCAGTAAATGTATGGGTCCCCACAGTTGCTCATCCTTCCAGGTAGCGACCAATGAGTGGATGATGGATTCAAAGTTCATCTCCATTGCACTTAAGAAGTATGTACGGGAGGACCTAACCCGAAAGGGAAGGGACTTGCATAGTATGCTGCATGCAAGGCACGGGCATGATGTAATTATGTACAAGGTTTGGGAAGCCAAATAGAAGGTAGTTGCGCGTATTTATGGGGATTTTGACGAGTCATATGCGGAATTGCCATGGTTTCTAGCGGCATTGTCTGATGCAGATCCGAACACTGTAACCACGTTAAAGTGTGACCCTCGTGCCCCGGGGACTTGTATATTCAACTCCGCATTTTGGGCTTTTGGTCCATGTTTTAGAGGGTTCAGGCATTGTAGGGTAGTGATAAGCATAGATGTAATGCACCTCTATGGCAAGTTCAAAGGAAAGCTGTTGATAGCAATGGCAACAGATGGTAACAACGAGGTTTATCCACTCGCGTTTGCCGTTGTCAAAAGCGAGAGCACGGAGACATGGGGATGGTTCTTGGCATGCCTGCTGACCTATGTTACGGACCGAACCAATTTGTGTATAATCCCTGACAAGCATCGTGGGATACAATCATGCTTCGATGACACCACTAGAGGCTACTTGCAACCACCCTTAGCCCATCACTGGTATTGCCTCCGCCATTTAGTAATCAATGTTAACACAAACTTCAATAGTGTGCCGTTGAAGAACTTGGTAAGGAAGGCAGTAACTGCAAATCGAGTTAGGAAGTTTGAAAACACTATGGATTGCATCAAGAATGTCAACCCGGATGCGTACGACTATCTTAAGGACGTAGATTAAGAAAAGTGGACACTTGTACATGACCATGGACACCGATATGGGGCAATAACAACTAACCTGTCAGAGTGCTTCAATGGGGTAATTAAGGGTGCACGTAGCTTGCCCATAACTGCAATGGTGAAGTTCACATTTTACAAGGTGAACTCGTACTTTGACAAACGTCGAAACAAAACCCTAGAGCAGTTGGAAGAGGGGAAAGTGTGGTGCAAATATTAAATCAAGAGAAGGCGAAGCTCCATATAGTTAGACAGATGAGCGCGCAACAACACTTATATACAGTGGAAACACAGTCTTCATTGTTGAACACTGTCGGGGTAGATCACACCTATAGGGTTTCCCTCATGGACATGACATGCACGTGCGGCAAATGGGAAGCAAACAAGATCCCCTGTTCACACTTGATAGCAGTTTGTGCCAAGCACAACCACGATGCCACTAAGTATATGGATTGTTTCTACCGCGTGGAAGAACGGTATCATAGCTACGAGCCGATATTCCAACCACTTAAAGATAGGTTAGAATGACCGGAGCCAGAAGAAAGGAGAACTGTGATGCCAAACTTGCGGTTGATCTATGAGAAAGGTCGACCGACGTCCACGAGAATCCGCAATGAGATGGATGACGACAATAGGGAGTTGCCAACCTCATTGTGGATTGAGAATGGACCAAAGTTGAAGTGTGGGTTGTGTCGCCAAGGGAGTCATAGCCGGTGTACATGTCCGACGCGAAATGTGGCATCAACAAGCTGTGGTGCTACGTAGTAGGTAATAATTACAATTCATAGTAACAAGGGGGTATCATAAGTTATTCTTCTTTACATGTTTACATATTACATTATGAGTTATAAGTAAGATTCATGGAGTAATTTTTAGATTGGAACCACAATAGTAATACCATTGTATCAAATTTAGCTACACTTTAGGCAATCTTGTGATTACTTCTTCAAGTAGTTGCAATTAGACTTAACTCCTACCTATTCCCATTCCAAGTACTTCTTCCAATCTTATTGTTTGTGGTGTACATATTCCAGTATTCATGGGGTCTCTATTTCCCTAACTGCATATGTTTTGCTTTAGATTGCTAATTTTAGCCAAGGTGTAACTGTAGATGCTCGTCATTTAAGCAGGCAAGCTTCAAGACATTGAAGTTTATTTGTCAATTCATGCTATTAATTAATGTGGGTTGTATACTAATTGTTGTGTGTTTGTTACTATGCAGAAAGGAGGCAGCCCTGCAGCAACAGGAGGTTTGTAGTTCTAATACTGTTGCGATGTTGTGTGTGGCAAAGGTGCCAGACTTGAGATGTACCACGGATGAAGTTGTTAGACTAACCGAAGAGAACAAAAAAAAAGGTGTAACTAAAATGCGCAGACTCCATGATTGCCTAAAAGCATTGTTGGCGTATGCTGTCCAAGTTTCAAGTTAAAATTGTGAAGAATGTTTAAAATGTAGAATTGAACATTTTATTTTTGTACATTAGCGAATGTATAAAGGCACTTTACTTACAAATAAGCTTGTATGGATGATTTTCTTATTCACATAATGGAAATGAGGGAATGATTAATTGATGGATGTGGTTGGAAGTAGATGGATGAGTTGTTGTATAGTATGGTTGTGAACAGGTCCACTTTTACGATAAATAAGCAGGCCAATACTGTATGGGCGTGGACACTGCATGAACAAAAGTTCATGTATGAACATAACTCGATTTTTCATTTCACGAGTTATGTGGAAAACCCTTCTGGACAATTAGATTCCTCTTGGACTACACCTAGATTAGTCCAAATATCTGGGCTGGGTGGTAAAAGCCCAGTGAAAATAACTCGACTTCTATGTCATCGAGTTATGTGCAAGACCGTTCTTGACATAAATTGGGTTGGAATGAGTTACACTCCACATAACTCAGTTTACCAATAATCGAGTTATGGGGAGACATTTCTGGACACTTAGATTCCTCTTGGACTGCATCTGGATGAGTCCAAATATCTGGGCTGGGTGGTAAAGCCCAGTGGAAATAACTCGACTTCTCTATATTCGAGTTATGTGAGAAGTGCGTTACTAATTTACACTACACATAACTCGAATTACTAATAACCAAGTTATGTGGAAGACCGTTCTTGACATAAATTGGGTTGGACTGAGTTACACTCCACATAACTCAATTTAGAAAAAATTGAGTTACGTGGAAGACCTTTTTGGACACTTGGATACCTCTTGGAATGCATCTGGATCAGTCCAAATCTGGAAGGGTTGGGTGTGGAACAATATTGCACATAACTCGGTTTTTAAATTATCGAGTAAGTTAACCCAATATCCGTGGTATCGAGTTACGTTCAAGCCGTACAACACTACATGGATTCCTTTAAAGTTACACTACACACAACATGGATTCCTTTGAGTTACGATGCACATAACTCGATTATTTAATGAATAATCGGGTTATGTGGAAGACTAGGCAAATAACAGGACACTATTTAGTACTCAACCTACGAAGAATCAATAGTTCAACTTCTCAGCGAAAAGCACCGGAGTTTGGAGAACCAGAACAATGGCTTCTCAATGGTGGAGAGACAATGAGGATGGTCCTGCTGATCTTACGATGAGGTCCACACACTTTTTCAAGATTATTATGCCTCGAGCTCTTCAAGAAGGAAAGATTGTAAGTATACTTAAATTCATGATCTTTTTTCTCTTTGAAAATAATATGCTAATCCACGTCGTCCACTTGATCTTCTTTTTTTCTGATTTTTTAAAAAATTTACATTTGTTACATGTAGTCATAAAAACTCTCATTTTGCAATATGTATGTTACATTTGAAGAAGAAACCATAATCACATAACAGAGTGCTTTTACATCAAATTACTTGATATGAACGAAAAATCAAACAGGGATAACTTTCTCTTAAGAGTTATTTTATTTGAGACTAAGTGTGTGTGATATTGACATTGTATACTTATAATACAATTTTCTCTTGGAGACACACACATATAATTTTTATATTTAATTTTCAATTTCGGACTAAGTATTTTATTGTTATTGTTGTTGTTAAGTTTCCAATTGTTTTTCTTGCGTATTTGATCTAGACTAAACATGTTCAATGAAAAAAAAGTAGAGGGTAATTTAATGTTAGGGGGTAAAAATGTAGCTGTATAAATGTATGTATGAATATGTAATTTGTATATGTGCCAGTTGTACCCAAATGTGAGGGAGAATTGCCAGGTCTGCACTGTCTATATGGATTTTGTCTGGTTTTTTTATTTTTTATTTTTTTATTTTTTTATTTTTATATCCAACAAGTATCAGGTGCTAAGGCTACTAATCTTTACAAGCATATCTGACCTCAGCAATAATAAAAAGAAAAATGTTAATCTCACTTCCAGTTTTGGCAGTTTAATACTGCCATTGGTTTTAAGCTCATGATATGATAGACCTTTATGCAAAAATTAACAAAATATTGAACTCTATAGATATGAAAATCAAAAACAGAAATATGCAACAAACAATGCTTTTAACTCATTCAAATAACACTTAGACATTTCACCTGGACTTTCCTTTACATCTCATTTGTTAGATTTTGTGTTAGATTTCTTATAATGGTAGCTGCACAACGAGAATATATGTGAACTCCAATGCATGTGTTTATTTACGAAGCTTGCATTAATGTTATGGAGATTCTTTTTACAGCGGATTCCAACAAAGTTTATAAGCAAATATGGAGTTGATTTGTCAGATATGGCCTTTCTTACGATTCCAAATGGTACAAATTGGAAAGTCAAGGTGACAAAACATGATGGGGGGGTTTGGTTTCAAAATGGTTGGTGCGAATTTGCAAGCTGTCATGGTCTAACCGTGGGGCACTTGCTAGTTTTCAGATATATTGGAAATTCACACTTTCATGTACTCATATTTGATGCGACTGCAACAGAAATTGACTATACTTTAGATGACCAACTCCAAGTTTGTAGGATGGAAGATAATGAGAGCGATGATGACTCTGTTGAAATCATGGATGGCTTTACTAAGGGAGAGGGTTCAGGTTTGAATCTCACACTTTTGTAAGGAAATGGTTGATTTTATTAGCCTGTTTACTATTAATTTCATGTGCATGACTTCATATTTTCATGTCATTTCAGGTTCAGATCATAGGGTTGGAGGAAATCGAGTAGGATGCACAAGCAGTTCGTTAGTTAAAGTTGAATCTGACCAATGTCCTAAGAAAGATGGTGGTGTAGCTGAAAATCTTGTCAGAGCCAATGCTTTGAAATCAGATAATCCCCTTTTCACTGTTACCATTCATCCATCATACATTGATGGCAAGGACTGTGCGGTAAGCTTTCAGCTTCACATAAATTGTTGGGTTTTAGTCATGCCCTCTTTTTTACTTTGATTTTTCATAGATCAATTAGAAAGCTTTTAGGAGATACTTGTTGCTAATGATTTGCGTAGTTGTGTTTTTAGGGGAAAAGATGTATATATATCTAACATCTTAGGTTCAACAATTTTTGAAATATCGCTTTCCATATTTTTTGTACAGAGTTTACCCTGGGCCATTATCAACTACTTACCGAGAGAAGGCTTTACCAAGGACTATAGCAAAGGAAGTATACTCACAGTGAAGCTCCAGGTTGTGGACTGAGCATGGCTTGTGAAGTTATACGTTTATGAACAAAGTGTGGGTTCATCATGTGTCGTATCTGCTAGTTGGTCTGCATTTGCGAGGGAAAATACATTGCGAGTAGGAGATGTTTGCATATTTGAGCTAATTATGAGGGACGATGTTGTGTTGAAGGTCCACATTTTCAAATGCATCGAATAAGTGGTTATGGTGGATGCATTCGTCAGTGTAGATGTGTTTATTTTGCAATAATGTAGATGTTCATCCCTTTTGTTCCCTTTTTGTTTTTGGAATGGATTGTGGCCAAGGTTGATGTTTTGTTATATCTATAGCCTTGGCATGCTGTACTGTTTAAAAGCAAAGCTGACTTGCTATTCAGTTTATCAGTTACTATTGTTGTACTGTTTTGTTATATCTACAACCCTGGCATGCTGTAGTGATTAAATATTTAGAGAAATATACTATATCAGTTACTATTACAGTATAATTCTTATTTTTAGCAAACATTAAAACCAAATACTTGTGATGTCTATACTTTTGAGCTCAAAATTGGTGAGAAACGGCAGAATATTATAATATTTGATTCAGGAACAATTTTGTTTCATTTAGTAGGTTGTGCATTTTTGGGTTTCTAAGGTTTTGCTTGAGTTTTATTGACAAAAAAAGTTTCAAAAATTCAGAGTTATAGTGTTATGATCTAAGGAAAGTAGTATAACTGCTGCTTTTCATATAAATATGTTGTGGTCTTTGGTGAATATAAGTTTGAATTTGTAGAGAAGTGAAATCAAATTAATTAAGACTATTTGGTGTCAAAGCATATGTGATAGTGATTGTTGTTACATGAATGCATTTATAGATTTTTGAGAAATCAAAATGTATAAATTAAACCTTTATGCAAAGATTTGAAGTTACAAAATTAGATAAGGCTGGTAGAAGTGCAATAGGATATCCAAATTTTTTATTTGATAGACTTGTATCAAATTGGCATTTTTGGGACAATGCTTTGAGAATCTTTTATATAGTATTATAAAAGGTTGAAAGTATAATGCTTTGGTTTGTGGTAAATGAGTTTCCACAACTTAAAAGGTAATTTTGGTTTGCTTTTTATGTTAGAATATGCTCATAAACTTTGAGTTTTTTGTGTGGTAAGTAATGGAACTTTATTGATGAAAATTTAAGGATAACAAAAAAAACCTTCTTAGTGCATAGGAATTAATAGAAAGTACAAAAATATGGATTGATCGGTTTTAGACCCCTTAAAACACATAGATTGCGTAGCCTAGATTAATTAGCCAAGTTGTTACTTAGTCAAATTAAGCAATTCTAGGTTAAAACAATCCAAACAATCATATCAAGATATAATGCAGCGGAAAATAAATAACACAAGATATGATCACCCAGGAAACCACACGGTAAAAACCTGGGGAGGATTTGACCCACCGATCCTCAAGGCTAACCTGAATTCACTATGAAAGAATTGAAGTTCGTACAAAAGGACTACAAGCTCCCCGCTCGACTTCCTAATGCTACCCACCAGTAGAACTTCCTGACACGACCACGCGCAGGCTCCGAATCCACGGACTACTTCTTTCTTGAATTCTTCAATCAGCTACAAGCTCCCCGCTTGCTTTTCTTTTAA